>NW_025407948.1:526330-677382 GCF_008403515.1 Naegleria fowleri
ACCACCACTCTGATGATCGTCTTCCTCTCTCTCTGTAAATACAATTCTTGTAATAACAACCTCCATGTACAAATAAATATTTCCAAGCTCACCACAGTGACACTTGTTGTTGAAATGGTCCAAGAATCAGCACTTGTTCATTCATCAAGGGGGTCCTTTACTTTATTGTTGTTCGAACATCGAAGAGAAAAAAATGTTGCAGCAACAAAACAGCACTTCTTCCGCACATGTTGAACAATTTCGATTGGAAGTCTCTACAGACTTCCACAAGGAAAGACTCGATGTGTTCCTGTTCAGTAAATTCTTCAAAGAAAGACAAGTATCCAAGAATGCTGTTTCCAAGCTCATTCAGCATTCTTTAAATCCAACTGGCTCTGACAGCACAAGATATCAATTTCTCTACAATGACGAAGTGGTAAACAAGCCAGCATTCAAACTCCGAAATGGTGATTGTGTGGTGGTAATGGTTGAAAAACATTGTGAATTAATTTCGGATGAGTCATCCAATAATTCAATTCCTCATGAACGAAATTTGAACAATAATACATCGAACGATGTAGAAAATACCTCTTCCATTCAACCCGAAAATATACCTCTCAACATTCTTTATGAAGATGATTATTTAATTGTATTGGACAAACCTAAATTTATGACTGTGCATCCTTCGTTAAAACCAAAACCAAGAAATACGACAGGAACACTGGTCAATGCTTTATTATTTCATTGTCAAGGAAAACTTTCAACGTGTGGCTCTTGTGATGAACATTACAGACCTGGCATTGTTCATAGACTAGACAGGGATACAAGTGGAATAATGGTCATTGCAAAAGATAATGACACACATTTGGCTCTTAAAAAATTGTTTGAAAATAAGAATAGTCCTTTAGAAGTGAACGGGAATGACTCTAATATTACAAGGTATTATCAAGCTCTTGTAGAAAATGAGCTAAAACCAGTTGAAGGAAAAATTGAGGTTTATATTAAGCGTCATCATTCGATACCTTCCAAGAGAGAAATTACGAAAAATCCTTTGGACACTGGAGCAAAATTGGCAATTACTGAGTACAAAGAGCTTGAAACAATTGCTGTTAAAAATTTAAGTGGATGTCATACTTTGAGTCTTGTTCAATGTAAACTTTTGACTGGAAGTAAGTTTGTGACCATTTTATTATGGTGATACATTCAAAGTTTTGAAATCATGTATATTAAGGAACTCATCAAATTCGAGTATCATTTGCTCATTTGAATAGACCTCTTGTGGGGGACGTGCTCTATAATCCTCGTTTTAAATCTGGCAACAAATCCAAGAAGAAAAAACAATCCAAGTACGAAGAAGAGTTTGAAAAATTCGCTCTAGAAAAAGGTCAATTCCTCCACGCTTCGTATTTGAAATTTGTTCATCCTCGTACTGGAAAAACGTTCGAGTTCCATTCTGAAACACCATCCTATTTTAGAGAGGCAATCAAACTGTTGAACCATTCAACGGAGTAATAGGTTTAGTCATAGTCCGTGGGATAACCTATTTTGTGAAGTTTCACATGCTCCAACCTTTCTCCGGTGCAGAAATCATATAGATGAGCAGCATCATTCTCGTGGATGGTTTGTATATATTGATCTTTTAGACTCCTCCTTGCTAGTATTCGAGCATTGTCCTTATTAGCTTCAATTTTGTCACTCTCACGAGCTCTATCTTCCACGGATTGAAATACCTTACGCTTTCGCTCAACGTTATTCTTTGCGATGGTTAGAGTTTTGTTTCTCAGGTCTGAATATACATCCTTTTGAAATGTGAGATGATCATTTAGTTTTCTCACCAACCTGTAATTATTGGTTGCATATTGCGGTGTGTTTTCATCAGGTACAACATCACTGGTAGTATCATAGGTCACAGACCTACCATATCTGAGTTTGGGCTCAAAAGGGAAGTACTGTTTCAGACTCTCATTAATTTTCATCTCAGTATTTGTTGTTTTCAGTCCTTCGTTGTAGGGAATGTAATGTTGACGCACCAAACTATCTCGTAATTGTTGTAATTTTCTCATTTCATCAGTTTTATCCGGAGAGGTTGTAAATTTATCAACCTTAACCAGTCGTTGTGGACCCGAATCACCTTGAGGGTCTTTGGACTTTTCAATTGGCTTGATATAGAACGCATTTTCAAGCCGTTTCTCTGATAAGCATTCATTTCTGTTGGCGACACGTGTTGTCTCCAGGTCTTGATTCATCTTTTCGTGTAAAGTCCATGTAGTTCCAATATTAGTATGAAAAATGGTTTCATGTTGTTTTGCGTAAGGGTTGAGGTCGGAATGATAGGCAAACGAAAAGCTTGGCCTAGTATGGAGAAAATGGCTGAACTTTTCGGAAGCGTGTTTTCGATACTCCAAGTCTGTAGATGGCTCTGCTGACTGTACTCTCTTTTCTCTTCGGGTTCGGAGAGTTAGCTTGTTGATCTTCTCCGCTGACAAGTCGCTCTTTCTTAAATTTGGGTTTGTTGTGTATAATGAACGGAAGTTTTCTGCATCCACACTTCGTCCCTTTGCAGAACGTTTAGAATTGTTGTTGTTATCATCTTCATGTTTTCCGTAATATTTTCGATTCACACCCAAGACGGTTGCACTTCGGTTACCAACAGGATAGGTAACGCTCTTCTTATTGAGAGACATTTTTTTAAATAAAAAACTGTAGATTTGAAACGAAAATTTTTTTCAGTAACGTATCTCTTTGGAGGGAAATGTGTTGACAACCAACCCACAAATTCCTTTTTGGCGTGTCTGTTCATTAAAAAATCGCAAGTTAACAAGAAACAGATTGAGTATCTTTAAAACAAACAGTTTTTTAGATTGGTATTTGTAGAAAAAACAAGTAGAAAACCAATATTTAAAGCAATGGTCGTACTTTGCTGCTCCATTCGTCGTCCCATCTATGAGTTTGAAAATTCTGTTTTAAATGTTCCTTCATAGATTTGAGCTTTTTACTACCTTCAGGAGATAGTAACAGCTCATCCAAATATTCCGTTAACTCTTTCTTGTTTTTGAAAATGTAACCATTTTGTCCATGTTTGACGAGCTCAGGTAATGCGTCATATTCAATTGCACATACAGGTAAATTGCTACCGAACATGTCCACAACTTTCATTGGAAGATCGAGTTTTGAGCTTGAGTAATGAAGGCAAACTCCAACATCGCTCGATGCTAGTAATTTCGAGTAGTCTGAATATGAAAGATATCCAGTTTGAATTCTGCAGAATTTAAGGTTAAGTGAAGCAATTTTCTTTAGATAATATTCTTTTTGAGGCCCTTTTCCTGTTATTACAAATTCTAAATAAAGCGGTGGAGACAGATCCTTAAGTTTGTTTTCAAGATCAATAATTGATGATAATAGCACTGAAAAATCTTCATCTTCAGTCCAACTCGTGCTACTGATAATGAGCTTAAAATTTCGGCTCGTGTCGATTTTTAACACATTTTCCAAAAGCTCTGTTCTTTCATTGGATGACAGATTCTTTCCAAACATTTCAGGAGGTCTATCGTACATTACTGTCACAATATTGGGATCTATTTTCAGTCTCTTAACAAGATCTTCCTTTAGTTTTTCTGATACGCACAAATGATGTGTCGCACAACCTCGAACAAAGCTAAACTCCAAGTACTGAGCAAACTTTATCAGATACTTGTTTTTTCTTGATAGAGCCAAAATGGAAAATCCATAATTATGCCAATCAATAATATACTCATCAAGCTTAATGAGATGAATTTTCTGTAATAACCAAAACAAAAATAATGTAGGAATTGCTGGAGGATTCTGAGTCAATAATATTTTCTTTGGAGTGTATTCTTTTCCAAAAGGATTTCTGTTAATAATGCACGATAATTGAATGGACATGACAAGAAATTGCAAAATCACTTTCAAAGGAGCAAACAACAAGAAAAACAAAAAGTGAATTCTCATGAAATAATTCACCCAATTCCACCATTGAGAAGCCAATCGATTGATTTTCAAATTTTTCTGATTTAGAACTTGTTCATGAGGATCCGAGTCATACAATCCAACAAAATCTACGTGATGATTCATCTCGTTCATTTTAGCTATTGATAACGAGTGATATTGCATTCTCGGACTATGACCAATATCTCCCAATACAAAAACAATAAAATGTTTTTTAATAATCATATGTTGAGAGGAGGAACGAGGCTCGATGTCATTGTTGTTTGATGACTCCGATGCACGTTTTGATGCTCGTTTACTCATTTTTTTACAAAATCTATTTCAAAACAAAGGGGATCTTCTCAAGAATACAAAGCAGATCATTCATGAAGAACACATTCATACAGGAGAGAATTATGAGATTTTCAAAGATCGGAAATATAAAGGATTACAAATTCATAATAAAAAAAAATGAAAAAAGTCTTTTCAATTTCTCGGGTTTCATCGTCGGGCAATGTGACTCCTATCGGAGCTGCACAACAAAATATCAACAATGGTGGTACTGTTGGCAGTGGCAGTACTACGGTTGTTAATAATCATGCTACCACCAGTACTACCAGGCTGGATAACGATGCTACAAATAATAATATGGAAATACAAACATCATCGGGATCAAAAAGAAATAGTGTTTCATATCATCCAAACTCGATGATCAATACATCAATGGAGAGTGGAGGAAGTGATACGACAACATCAAATAATAATTCAACGATTCGGAAAAATTATTCTACAGGAGTGATAGACGAAACCAAAAGCTCTACAACAACAGATAACACTATGAGCTCTCCTTCATCTTCACCATCAAATAAAAGACTTACGCCCTCGCTGAATCAAACATTTGGGGAAGGAGGAATTGAAGGCTCCTCAAATCATGGCAGACGTGTCAGAAGAGGATCACTAACTTCTAATTTGGAAAACGAAGTACATCCTGTGGCGATGACGAGAACCATTGACCAAAAAGTACCACTCATGGAATTTCTTGTTCAGAAAAGACTGGAAAATTTGGACTATCTGAGAAGATTTCATGAAGGAAAAATTATGTGGTTGAACGTGGTAAAAGTGTCACCTAGTGAAATTGAGAATGCTTATCAACCAAAAGAATTACAAAAACGATTAGAACAATGGTTTTGTTTAGGAGTGTCGTTGGCACCTCTCATTAACTATAATGATGGATATCATTTCGTACGGGCATGTTCTCAATTAATGGAAGAATATGAATATCATTATTCTAGCATGGCGATGCAAGGAATGAAAATATTGAAAGCATTTACAAATACCTTTGTCGAGGAAGAGACTCCTGTAATTCCCTCTCAAAAAACTATCAAACCCACGATTCACAAATCAAATGGATCAGTAATTTATGAATTTTTGCAGACACCACATATTGTAAGTATCCTCGATATCAGCATGCACTTCTAATATTATATTTTTTTATTTTCTATTTGTTCAGCATTGCTCGTTGGATTATTGCCAAGTTGTTTTTTCGATGTGTGACATTTTAACATTTGTGTATAGAAAGTTTCTTGATGAAACAAATATCAATAGCTCCTTGCATGAGAGTATTATCAAATTGGATGGAAAAATTAAGGTAGGTTTTACCAATCATGCACGAATTATCTTGAAATTATTCCAAACAATCTCAAATAGAATAACTTTATTGGACTGCTCTCAAAGGATGTTACCAACATTGCAATACAAGTTGTAAAAACAAAATTGGCAAGTGTTCAAAATATGTTCTCAATATCATTGCCCAGCCAAACGCCAAACACAGGCCAATCCTCATCCAAGAGGAAAGAGGCATCAGATCAAGTCGATGAATGGTTTGATATTTAATAAACATCAATGAAGGTGGAACAAAATCATGTTATAAACGACTTGTTCGAGCACCTTCGCAAAATCTCATGTGTTTATGAGGGTGGGTGTGGTACTTTTTCTGTCTCATATGCGCTGTTTAAAAACCTCTAGAAAGACTGTTTGAAAGTAAAATTCAATATCGACCACGTGATTTGATCGATTTGGCGAGCTTCAACATCTTCTCCATTCAATAAAAACGATAATTGAACCTTCTTTTCAGGAGAACTTTCTGTTGCCTTTTCGATTTCTTTTGGGTTATTGGCAATTTGACCTGGCCATCTTCCAATTCCCAATTCGTAGTATCGTCTTTTCAACTATTGTGCATTATTATAATCATTCCTGTAAATATGCTCTCGATTTAAATACTTACAGTACTCAGAGAAACACCCAAGACTTGAGCGGCAGAGGTTTGAGGAAGCGCCATCACTCGAATCAATTCGAACACAGGTATGTTGATTTTTGACTTTTTCTTTGACTTTTGACATGCATATTTAGAAATTCGTGTAGGAGGAGGGGATGAGTCATTAACAGTCAAATGACTCGATGGTTTTGGACTAGATTTACTCGTAGATGTTCTTGTTCTTGACTTGGGTGATGTGCGTTTGGAAGTTGTTGACTTGCCACACAAAATTTGCGAATCAGCATGAGACATGGGAGACGAAGCGGACGCCGACGATAAAGACAACGACGACGATGACACAGATGAAGAAGAAGAGTGGTGGTCTTCTTCACCGTGATCATTAGTAGTATTGAACACTCGAATAGCTACTGGAGTCATTGTTGTCATCATTGGTGGAGACGAGGAAGTACTTGATGAGGTATGAATGTTGTCTTTCAGAGTTCTTACATCTGAGAGGGCAGGAGAAGAGGTGGTGGTGTTGGTTTCAAATGAGCTTTTCGTTTTTGAATCATGAGGATGGTTATGGTGGTGGTGGTCATGAGAAGGAGAATTCAAATTGTGTGAAGATGAGGAAATGGGTTGGTGAGTCATGAATGCTGATTGTGGAGTGGTAAAGTAATGATAATTGGTGGAATTGTGAATGCTATTCGTGGGAGTGAGATGTAAAGCTGACATGGTAGTAAAAGGGTTTGTAGTGAAAGTAACAATAGAGTGGATATAGAAATATGAGAAGAGAATGATTCTCTCCAAACGGTATATCAACAGTGAGTTGTCTGTCTGTGTGTGCGTTCAATGAATCTTTGAGAGGAGGCCTCGATACCAATATATAAATAACACTTCTTCTTCACACGTGTGTGTAGAAAGGAGTGATGGAATAAGTAAGCTAAGACTCTTTGACGAATGGACACCGTGTGAAGGAGTGTGGTTTGGTTTTTTTGTGAGTGTAGTTTTAAAAGTCCATTCTTGTTGTTGCGATTCACGACAATTAGAACGCAATTTTGAGAATTGGTGAATCGGATTAGAGCGGTTCACAGCACTTCGGGACATGCAAAAAGGTCCGCTGCTGGATGAGCTGAGGATGTGCAGTTGCGACGACGATGTCGTGTGCTAATGCAGTATATGTAATAACTACTCGCACTTCGATGATGAATTTCGTCTTTTACTTGAATTTCAAAGGAGGCAAAAGGATCACAAGAGAGAGATGCTCAGCGATTGAATTCATCAAGCAAGTTAGTAAAAAGTCGTAGCATCACGCGAGAGTCACAGGTTCAAGTGAGGAGGAGGAGGACGAACAAACTCAAAGCACTCACTCATGAGTCGCATCCTTACAAAATGGATGAAACACTCAACGATGGAATTTTGCAGTTTTTATTCGAAATTAATGCGAACGTTCAACCGAATGAGTATCATTTACAGCGCACATGAACATTTCGAGTAAAATAGAAACCCAAAGAAGAATTCCTTGTTAGAATGTGGAAGGAGTTTAATGTTCCCATAGTTGGAAAGAAGAGGTTATTGTTGTAAAATGTACCTCAACTCGGTTGCAAGTATAAAGTTCGTTTACTTTTTCCAAGATTGCTTGTTCATGGGTTGGTTGTTGTTTCTTTGTGTGACTTGTTGAATGGCTTGGTGGAGCTTCAAATTGCTCGAGTACCACTCTCTAAAATCTTGCTCCTTCTTGACGCCCAACTCTACAATATTGTTCTTTAAATCATTGATGGTGATTTTCATCTCAATGAGTTCCTTAATGAGTTCCAAGGTGAAAGTTTTGAGCTCTGAATCGGCCAAATCGGTTTGATTCTCGACACACAATTCAGAAGTGATTTGAGAGAGTTGAGAGTTGGATTCGATGGTACATTCCTCCCAGGTTTTGTCTCGATAATTCTTGTGAAGCACAGATACACTCGATGCTTCTTGGATGGAATTTTTCAACTTTTTGGCTTGTTCAACAAACTTTTCTTCACTCTTTTGTTTTTGTGTTTGTTTCTTGAATTGAGAAATTAGGGATGACTTTTCTTCGAGTTTCTCCATCAAGACCGATTGATTTTGTTTCATGGTTTGATAGTCGCTCTCTACTCTCTTGTAATGTTTGTGTGCTTTCTTTTGCTGTTTCTTGGTAGCCTGCAACTCTCGTTTTAAGGCCGTAAGTTCTAACTTTAAATCACAATTTTCATTGAGTAGCTTTTCAATTTGTTTTTGACTCTCAATGGACATGCCAGTTGAAGTCGATGGATCCATGGTTGCCACTTTGGATTTGCTTTTCACAGCAGCTGTTGTGGTTGAGTTTTTCATCTCAACCCTATTTTCCTTGTTATTGTTCGAAATGTCAACCGAAGATGGTAATTGGTTGCTAGAAGGTGGAGGTGTTGAGGAAGGGAAGTTGACATGTTTTACAGATTGAGAAAGGGTCGTTTTCTTCAGTATTGGTTTAGGAGATTTGCTGTCATTCTTTGTAGATCCAATGGGTTGTTGGTGAAGTGAATCAATCTAATAGACAGTAATGGAAGTCAATTGAGAGAGCACAATGATTGAATTGGTCAGTGGATGATCCAAAAAACAGTGTTTCACGACGACGACAAAAGTTATTAACTTTGGATGAGCTTATTTCAATCGGACTTCCAGCTTACCTCTTTCAATAAATCATTCACAGATTCATCACGGAGAATTGAATAGCCTTCACTCTCAACACTGTTGTCGGAGAGATTGCCTTCATCTTCTTCATCGTGATGATGATGGAGAGAGCGGGCATGAGATAAAGATTCATGGCTGCTGCTATTGGATGATGGCATGACGAGTGCGGATGATTCATCTTGCTGTTGTTGTGGCTCATCATTCTCGGCAGATTCTGATCGCGGATCGAGTACGTTGAAATCTGCGAAGTCTTCTTCTCTTGCATTCACACTATTCATATTTTTTTTGAATTTCTTAACGGTTAGATGAAGCAAACAAAATTGGCGCCAGGTTAGGGATCTGTCAGTTGCGACCACAAGTTGCGAGCAAACGCACGTGCAATCCAGACGAGCATGTTGACTTATCATAATCCTGCTGTATGTTGTTGGAGGAGTGTTGATTCATCAACGATTGTCAATATTTCCTCTTGTCTCTTCGAGATCATCTTTCAGATACGTTTGATTTCTATTGCCTAAATTCTGTTTCTATCAAATTCATTCCTTTCTTGTCATTTGAAAGGTGCAATTGTCAACATTAAAAAAACAAAGCATTTAGAACAGCATTGCTTCCTAGTGCGAACGTCCAATTCATCATCACTGTACCTTCTCTCTCATTGTTGATCATCACGTTTTGCAATTATTCGTCAAATACTCAACCACAAGAGTAGGAACCATCATCCAACGAATTTAAAATTTTCTTCGATCATCGAAACGATCATACAATCAGTTTCATCATTACCATTCTTTGATCATCCAAGTCTTCTCTCATCACACAACAATTACAACAACATCTCAATGACTCTCAAAGATTCAAATTCCATTCAAGTTCAAACCACTTCTTCTTCATCATCAGCAACAACAACCACACAACGTAGTCATACCAAATTCTCTCCAGTCTTTCCATCTGATTACATTGAAGTTGTTGTATTGGGAAATGAATCATCTGGTAAATCAAGTATTATTCGTCAATACATTTCTTCACAATTTACAGAAGAATATGTGCCAACTGTCACAGAACATTACTACAAAACCATTCAAGTGGATGATGACAGTGTCACATTGAGTATTAACGAATGTGGAGGAAAGGGTGAATACAAACAATTACAAAAACAATATATTGCTGATGGAAATGCTTTTTTGATTGTGTGTAGCGTTCTCGATGAACCAACACAATGTGAAGAATTGATTGATGACATTGTGAAACAAATCAACAGCAGAGTTTCATCTCAACCAACCATCGAAGGTCTCTCCAACAGTGGACAAATCATTGGTGGACTCGATCAGACACCTGTTGTCATTGTTTTGAACAAGTGTGATATTTTAGAGTCACAAGAAAAGTATTTGGATGTTCTCGACAAGGAAGATATTGAAAAGGCAGAATCCATTCCAAAATTGGTTGAAAGAAAAGCTCAACAATACAAAATTCCATTCATGTGTTGCAATGCAAGAGAAACTCTTCAAGTGAATGACATTTTCAATGTTCATCTCTTGAAAGAATTGTTGAGAAAGCAAAAACCTGTCACTGCCAAAGTATCCATTGCTGCAAATGCTGACGTTGAGATTCAAATGAAACAATTGGCAAGAGAAAATAATGTCACAGAGTTATTGGGCTTGTTAAGCAAGTCACAACCTTCTGAAGAATGTTTCAAGAAATTGTTTTTCATTTCCATTCTCCATGAAGATGCAAACTTGTTGAAAGAGTTGATTGCATACAATAAGAAACATCATTGTGTTAAGGAACAACTTGGAAGAGTTGAAATGTTAGTCGATGAAGAGTCACACTTTAAGGCAAATCTTTTATTGTTTGCTCTCATGGAAGGAAATAGAAAAGCATACAAGATTTTGAAAGAGGAAGGTCTTCGTTTGAAGGCATCCAAACTTCCAAAACAACAAAATTTACTCTTAATTATTTTACAATCATTAGAGAATGGAAATGAGCAACAACAAGATTCAGAAGAGTCCATTTCATTTACTCTTGATCACGACAATTATTCACATGAAAAGGATGTTTTCTTGACTGATCTCGCTCTCGAAATATTGACAGAACAAGAGAATGAATTGGCAGCCTATGTTAACATTCCATGTGTCATTGACAATGAAGTTAGATATCCTATTCATTATGCCATTGAATTGAAGAGTTATTTAATTGCAGATTGGTTATTGAGACACAATGCCAACGTTGATGTCAGAGATTTTGCTGGAAAAACTGCATTACATCGAGCTGTTGAAAGTGGTCAAGTGAAACTTGCCAAATTATTGCTCGAACACAAGGCAAATGCAACAGCAAGAGTTGAAAATAATTCTGGTGTTCTAAAGAGTATGGAACGAATTATTTGTGAAGAATGTCCAATGGAATGGAGAGAGCCCATGATTGCTCTGCTTGCAAAATATGGACTTGCTGCTCATTTGTCATCTCCACAATGGAAAACGATTGAACTAGGCCATTCTGTGAGTCATGAGAAATGTGAAACCACTCTTGAAAGATCTCTCTCTTTCTATGATTATTACATCAAATTACGTTTGCATGTGAGTGAAAATTCTTCACAATTACATTCTGTGTCGTACCATTTCGTCACTGGAGGAGGTGCCAACCATGAATTCACACTTGAACAAGTTTCGAAGATTCGTAATGATTCCATTCAACAAGTGTCACTTTTATTCCAATCTAAATCTACTCAAGCAGTTGTGAGATGTGTTGTGAATTCATTGGGAGAAGTGAATGTTGTCAAACCACTTCCAGATGAAATTGTTGTTTTTATTGGAGAATCTGGTGAATCGAGCTCTCTAGTTTGTAAATCAACACTCATTACCAATTATATGGAAAATATTCCATCCAGTGGAGATGATTTATATTCAAAAGAATTGAAAGTTTATGATCAAGTGATTTCTCTCAATTTATTGGATGTCAATGGAGATGAAGAGGAATATCTTGATGAAAGAATTCACAACTCTAATGCATTTATTCTCGTCTGTTGCAACAATCAAAAGAATACGATTGACATTTTGAATGAATTAGTTGAAGAAATTCAATTTGTGAAAAGAACCGATGTTTCAAAAATTCCAATCGTTCTTGTCCAAATTAATGAAGCCATTTCCAATTCTGAAGATAATAGTGCTCTCACGAATATTGCAAAGAAATTGAATGTTCCACATTGTTGGGTCAGTGCTTCGAATCGTGATGCTTTGAATAATTTGTTTGAACATGTCTTGTTGAATGAAGTGATGAAAAAACAATCACCTTTGAAGCAATATTTTCAATGATCAAAGAATATAAGTGACATTTGTAATTATAGCAATAATAATACTATTACACTACAGTAGTACTACAGTAGTTGATCTTTTAGTTTCTCGTGTTATTAAAATTTCTTTTAAACGAAGGAGATTAGGGAGTGCACATAGAGTCGATTAATCTGCAAAAAGATAACAATTGAAAGATGGAAATTAGGAAATGTCATGAGAGATTTGGAAATATGGAACTAATTTGAACAAGAGCAAAAAGTCAAATGTCCATTCCTTTCCGCTCAAGTGAAAGGTCAACAAAATTCAAATCCATCCGACAATGTCACTTCTGCTCTTTCGGCTTTTTATTCACTGAGTAATTTTGACCCCTATCCTTTGAGTATTTCTTCAATGGTGATCAGTGTGTCATTCATTGTCGTGTTTTTGGTGTTGTTGATCATCTTTGTGGTGTTTGTAAATCAAAAAAGGAAAATTGAAAAGATTGTGAGAAATCAAAAGACGCTTCTTTCCATGGCAATGATTGTGTTAGTGATTCAATATATTGGATTACTAATTCGAATTATTTTCGATTCTGTGAATATTTCCATTGTGAGAGATTTTGATGTTTATTTCCAAAATCAATTGGGACAAGAAGAATCTCAAAAAATCATTCAAACTATGAAATCCAATGCCACTGCATTACAAGCAGGTGTTTCTTCTTCTAAAATTACAGCTCTCTTTGCAGCAGGAACTTTTGAGGTTTCAACTTTTCTCTTCAATGTTGTATTCATCCCATTCATCATGAATTTGTGACCTATGTCTTTTTGAAAACAGCTCAATTAGCAAAAGGGCAATTTGAGTCAAGAACATACAAGATATTTGAGTTTATTGTCAAAATTATTAGTAATGCGATGATTGTGATCATGTTTTTGCTCATTATTGTCGTTGTTCTAAATTGGGTACTAGGAAAATTTAGACAAGTCTCTACGAATATTCAGTGGTACATTTATTTGGCAATATTTATCATTTACACCTGTCATATCAATATGCAAACCGTTGCATTTAATGTAAGTATTTATCTAGTAGCATTTGAGTATTTCAAAATGTTTGAACATTCAAAATAATAATTATACTAACTGAATGAATCGCTTTTCTTAATTGAACAAATTTCCAATTGTGAAAAATTCACATAACCACTCGAACACAGATGGTTTCCTTTCGAGTGTTCACCACTCTACTCATTCCATTGTTCAAACCACTTTTTAAGGGAACCGTCGAAGAGTTGAGAGATTTAAAAGCAACACTGGAGAACACGATGGTTGTTACTTCTCCGAGAGAGATGGGAAGTGGTCGAGGTGGTGGTGATGTGGTGACAACGACACAACCCTCAGCTGAACTCGGTGTGTCCTTTCATCTCGAAACAATGGTTCGTACATCGCCTGCAAGTTGTGACTCTCAAAACCAACAGTCATTTCTCACTCCTCTTCTGCCTTATAAAACACACTTTCGTCGTCGTGCTGATACTTTTGTCTTTTTAAAATTCGCAATCATGAAATGCAACACTTGTAAAATCCGAATCTTTTGCATTTCAATATTGAAGGAAAGATGCTTTACAAAAATATATTTCAAAAAAAAATGAGTAAAACCAGAAAGAATATTCAAAACACACTCTTTGATGAGGCTCCAGAGATTTCCGAAACACAAAGTATTGTTCGGGTCGTATCTACGAGAGGAACTAACCAAATTGAAGTGGAATATCCGGTAACAAAGGAAAGAATATTGGTGATTTTACCAACCAAGTTCAATAAATTGGTTTGGGTGAAGAAGGGAGATTATGTGGTGATTAGCACGGATCGGAGTGAACAAAATAAGGGTAAAATTAAAGGATTTGTGGATCATATTTTGTTGAGTCATCATGTAAAGAGTTTAAAAAAGCAAGGACAATGGCCTCTTGAATTTGAAACCAATGATGAAGAAGACTCCGCAGTGGAGAAACATGAAAAGCAAGAGGATGAATATTTTGAAGGAAATCCAAACCGGGTGGCATTTTCTGATGATGAAGAAGATGAAGAGGACGATGATGAAGAGGATAACAATTAGAGATTTCTCGATCATATGAGAGCTCTCATGCATTTCATACATGCAGATGTTTGAAGACTTTTTAAACGCAGAATCTGTGAGACACGAAAATATTATGATTCCGAATAATTATTATTCAAATATTTATTCACTTCAGCTGATTTGTGTTTAAATATTAATAATAGTGTACAGGCCACAACAACAATATTAAATTATTTTTTCTGATCAAGGCTCACGCTTAATCTTATTTAAATCACCCATGACCTTTTTAAAAGTCGAAGTAAATTCGTTTGGATCTGTGGAATTGAGTGCATACACTTCAAGTGTCTGACCTGATCCATACAGACGTTTCTTGAATTGACAAGTGAAATATTCTATGGATTCCTGATAAATCTTTTCAACTTGCTCGCTGGACAAGTCAAGCCTCAGAGCTGGTTCACTCGTTTGTAAATGCAATGCAACTTCCGTCTCTGTTTCGTCCTGTTGTGACACACTCGAGTTGCTAGATTCAATTTTCATCTGATACGATCTGTTCATACTTTCAAATAGTTCAATGGGATTAAGTCCTCGCTTAATTTTCTTTTTGTAAATATCTGCTTTGGTGAAGAAGAGGATAAAGGGAACGTTGGCGAGATCAACTTCTTTACACACTTTCTCAAACAAGAGTAATGACGAAAAAAATCGATTCTGTTGCACATCTTCATACAGGGTGACATTAATGTCAGACAAGGCAACAAAGTAAAACACAACGAACGAATTAGGCATCACAAGCGACCACTTTTTTTGTTCTGATCGTTGCCCTCCAGTGTCTACAAAAAGATAATCTCTCGTTTCCTTAATTCCATTTTCAAATATGGCATCTTCAATATAGTGCATGTAATACAAGCCAACAGTTTTTTGCCTTCGATGTAAAACGTCCATTGAATTTGGCTCATATTGATATGGAGGATAAATATCTTTCATTCTATGGTCAAGAAAGTATAACAAATCATCATAGTCATAATTTCTCATATCTGCAACAGTGCATGTCCATTCATTTTCACACGAAGGAGAAAAAGAAGGCATTGCAATATGTGAAATGTGATAATGTGCAAATAAATGAAATGGTCGAAACTTCCACAACAATTCAATATCATCATAAACTTGTTCACCAAAATGTGTGTCATAGGTTTGATTATAAGACTTGTCAGAGGATCGTTTCACAGCACTTTGAATAAAACTCTTGTCAAATGCCAATTTCACAAGTCGTTCCATGGCATCAGTGACAGAACGAGGCAAATCGTTTGGAAATATTTCTTTCAATTCCTCTAAATTTTCAATACTATTCTGTCTCTCATAATTCAGAAATTGTGTTAAAGTTCTCAAATAGTCTTTACATAATTCTCCAATATCTTTAATGATATTGAAATAGATGACTCCTTTTTTCGTATTGGAAAAACTTCCTTTTTTAAACAATTCAATTGCTTTAAAGAAGGTTGACTTTCCCGATGATCCTGAACCTAATAAAAGTATCTTGTACTGTGTGAGAGAAGAAATGACATTCGGCAATTGAGAATTTGAAAATGCTGAATTTGCATGTTCTGACATGAATTCTGTCTCCAATTTTGTATGAAAATGATGACTCTTTCGATTCGAGTGATGATTTGTATCATGATTGTGTTGTTGTGAGTGATGATGATGAATATAGTTACTATCAAGAAGTACTGAACCCGATCGATGTTTTGAAGCTACAGATGAGGAAGGTATTAATAATTGGTGATCCGACAATGCATTATTGCTGCTATGATCAAAAGGAGAATAATGCTGACGTGAGAGAGGGGACTTAGAGGAAGAAGAAGCTTGTTGATTGCCCATTTTTTCTTGTTTGAAATTTGACAGAGAGAAGCAGAGAGGACAAACTAAATTTGGAAACCGTCGTTCTAAAACGAAAGCATCTTCATTCATATTCATCAATATTTCCCACCATTTCATGGTTTGATTAGACATTAGTCTGTGTTAATCCTTGATCCCTGTCTGGTTCAATCACATGTAAGCGTTCGTTGATGAGAGAAGGCAATTTCAACCTTATCCTTCAAATTATTCATAATAATTACACATCGAATGGATTTCTTCATTCTATTTCATGAGCTTTTGCAAAAAAAAGCAAAAAAAATGCCTCGACGACGACTACCGAAAACATCTTCAACCAAGAGAAGCCTAGATGAACAACAATCCAGCAGTAGTTGCGTGGAAGACGGAAAGGCTAATAATAACAATACCGCACAAGAACCTCAAACAAAGAAAAAGAAAATTTCTAACTTTAACGACAATTCTTTATTTCCTGATGATGTACTTGGTATGATCTTTGATTTCTTGTCCGATGCAGATCGAAAGGTAGTTGAAAAAGTATCAATTGCTTTTCATAGAGCATGTGTAAGAGCTGAAAAACGAGATGTGATAGACTATTGGAATGATGAAAACAATTTCATGTTGCATCCTCTCAAAGAAAAGCCTGTACCATTGTCTGTGATTGAACAAACTGAATCTAGATTGCAGATCAGAATACCTTTTCACTTACGAGAATTTTTGCAAATCACAAACGGACGGAGGCCATTTTCTTCTGATTTTCTACATATCAGCAACATGTTACTTCCAATAGAACAATGGCGAAAACAGGGAGGAAGAGTTGTTATTGGAAGTACAAAATATGAAGAGAAAACAATTCTAATGAATGCACGAGGTCTTCTCCTTCTTGAGACTTACGATAGCGATGATAGTGACGACGATTTTATTTCAGGTTTAGGAACCTTTAAACAATTCTTGAAAATGGAGAACATTCGTTTTGATTTTTGTCATTATGATACCAAGAAACTTGTACACAAGAAGCACTTCCATCATTTCTTCTCACCTTACACTTCCTCCATATTCAATATTGAAAACAAGGAGCTCATTTATCAAATGGTTAGACAAGGAGGAAACTGCAATAATTTACCAGCATCGCTCAAAGCGGACAGATCATTTATGCTAAAACTGGTAAAGACAGACGGGAATGCTATTAAAGCTGCTTCTGATGAATTGAGAGATGACAAGCAAATTGCGATGGCTGCAATATCAAATTCTGCCTCTAGCTACAGATATTTATCATATAGGCTAAAGTGCGACGAAGAAATTTGCAGTATAGCGTTTTCTGGTGAAAGCAACATGCTCCGACAAGCTCCTTTTGCTGTGAAAAATAATCGAGACTTGATGCTGAAGGCCGTTAAATCCAACGCAAAATGTATTTTCTATATGGCAGGAATGTTAAAGTTAGACAAGGAATTGCTTGAAATTGCTTTGGAACAAAAGTGTATTGCGGATATTCCATACAGCCTTAAAAGAGATAAGGATTTCATGCTAAAAGCTCTTAGTTACAAAGTACCCTTAAAATTGGCTGCATTTGACTTGAAAAATGATGAGGATATAGTTCTTGCTGCTGTGACGATTGATCCAAAAAATTTAGAACATGCATCTGCTAGGCTTCAAAATAACAGAGAAATTGTAAAGATAGCTGTACAAAGTGATGTAACTACTCTTAAATACGCCTCTATTGACCTTAAAAACGACAAGGAAATATTGATGATTGCTTTGGACAAATTATTATATCACAGAAGTGGTAATACTATTACTCTCGAATTTTGTCCATTCTCCATTAGAAATGACAGAGATATTGCATTGAAAGCTGTACAACTCGCTTTTAGCAATATGAAGTTTGTTTCACCAGAATTGCGGAAAGACAAATCTTTTGTTATGGAAGTTTTGAAGCTTCCAAATCCTCCTGTGGAGTATATTGATGATTCATCATTCGAAGACGAAGAAATTATTGCTCTTGCAATGCAAAAATATGGTCATTTAGTATCACTTTCAAAGTCTACGCTTCGGAACCACCGCAAAGTGGCGCTGGCTACTGTTAAAAAGGATGGTGCAATGTTAAAAGAGCTTTCTCTCGAGCTTCGAAACGATAGAGAGATTGTGAAATCTGCCATACAGCAAAATAATCAAAGTATTTTTTATTCGACCTATGAGTTGAGAAATGATCCAGAGATGATCCTATTCAAAGAAAAAGAAGGAGGATATGCTTCAAAAGTTGAGTGTTTCTGTGATAAACAACATATACTCAATACTTTTGACCCTCATGCAGGATTGTTGCAATGTACAGAATATTCTCTAGCAGACAATGAACAAGTGGCCACTCAATGTATGATTAACGAGGAAGATCACACTTTTCCATATCTTTCAGACCGATTACGAGATGATCACAAGCTTGCTCTTTCCCAAGTGACAACATGCGGAGGTTTACTGGAATATGTCTCACCAAGATTAAAACGTGACCGAAGTATTGTCCAAGCTGCCACTGAACAATATGCTCTAGCACTACAGTATGCAGATCCTGAATTTTGGCATGACAAGGATTTAGTTTTAAAAGCAGTGAAACAAGATGGATTAATGCTTCAATATGCTCCTTATGAATTAAGAAATGACAAAGCTGTCGTTATGACAGCCGTCTCAGATGATCCTGCTTCTTTGCAATTTGCCTCTGATGAGATGAGGAATGACCGAGAGATTGTGCTTAAAGCCATCTCACAATCAGCCAGTGCCATTCAATTTGTGTCTGAGGAGCTATTACATAATGAGGAAATTGTTTCAGAGGCGTTGATGAAATCTGAAGCTGTTGCTAATCTAATACCGGAATCTGTATTAAGCCAGGACAGAATTGCAGAGTTACGCGAAAAAGCCAGAACCAATAATACTATTGTAATCGATGACGATGATGATGACGATGATGATGATGACACTGATGACTATGACGACTACGATGAAAATGAAGGTGACATGTTCATTTTCGATGATGATGACGACGATGACGATGATGATGTCGACGACATCGCCTCATTTCATAGTTTCATGGTACGCAATATCTTTAACTTTTAATGTTACTCCTCTTTCCACCATGGCTCTCCATTGTAAATCATTTTCTTTGTCATCCCACCGTCGATCACAAAGTTTTGTCCTGTGATGAATCCGCTTCCGTCTTGGCAACCATCCTCAATCAGAAATAAGCACAATTTTGCAACATCTTCTGGCTAAGAATTTGATTGCCAATCATGAACTGTGACAGTGTTCCATAATAATAAACTTACCTTTCCAACTCTTCCTACAGGATGCTGTTTGTGATCACCTTCTCTTAATTCATATTGCCTCTCTTTTCCGACTTGATGTGACTGAACATCAATCCTAATTATTAACAATAATTAAGGAAAGAAATTATGATTTGAATGGTTGAGCTTATCATAAACTTACCATCCAGGAGAAATGCAGTTCACATTAATTTCAGGTCCAAGACTAATGGCTAATGAATGTGTCAAGGAAAGCACTCCTCCCTTTGTTGCACTATAAATTTCAGTGTTTGCTTCACTTTGCAAAGCTCGAGTTGATGAAATGTTAACAATACATCCTTGAGACTGCTTCAAGTAAGGAACGCCATATTTGGTGGTAAGAAAGATGCTTGTTAAATTGATCCCTACAACTCTGTTCCACTCTTCCAAAGAGAGCCCAGTAATATCTTTGGCATGGTAGTGAGGGTGTGAAACCGCTGCATTGTTAACAATTGCATCCAAATGAGAGAATTTTTCAATTGTTTTTTCAATTAGATTTTTCACATCATCTTCTTTGGAAACATCGCAATGAATTAGAAGGTACATGGATGGATCAAATTTTTCGAATGGATTGATGAAAGGTGTTGCAGATTCATTGTTTTGTTCGGATGTTGTGGGTGGTATGGCAATATCAGCCACGACGACACGGAATTGTTTGGAAATCAAAGTTTGCGAAATTACTAAACCAATTCCTGCGAATTCGATGAGACTAACAATGTGTTGTAGAAATGATGAACCTACCATTGAGTCCTCCTGTAACGATCACTGTTTTGAGAGTCATGAATTTTTTTGTTGACTCTGAGCCTTTTATTCATATTGGAAAGTAAACACACATTCGATACAATCTATTTATTGTCAGATTTGATAAAAGCAAGTAATGCGAAAGGTAGCCACATCATCAATGTGAAGAGTTAATGTACATGAATTGGTTTGGAAATGTTCTTCCTTGTTATTCATTATGAGCCCATTCAGCAAGTCGTTCTGGCTTTCCCTTCTTTCTATTTGCAAGTATTCTTGAAAAGTACTTGGCATAGAGAATTAAAATCACAACAACCACAGCCACAACAATGAATACATTGATAACTAAATCAAATGAAAGGAAGTTGTCCATCAAAATATTCGCGAAACATTTCCAGCAATAATCTTGGACATTGGTGTTGAATAATTCAATAATTTCGTGTCCAAAGAGAAGCTTATTCGAGTACAATCTTAAACCACCTGTGAATGTCACATAATGGTTAATAAAAGCGTCTAGTTGTAAATCAATTGGGAATGCTTTTTCCAATAACTTTAGGGCAGCCTTTCTAGTTATGATATAACTAGCCGCGCCATAGACTCTAGTTGCTGATGTTGTCATCCAATAATCATTATATCTTTCAAATTCCCCACTTCCAGGGAAGAGACTAAAATACATGAAAGCTACATCAAACTCTTTTGGTAAATGAGCGAAATAGGTCATAATTTCGTCATAAGGACTAGTTATTTCAAAATCGTCCTCAAATATTAAAATTTTCTCGTAACCCTTCTCGATCATGTCTTTCCAAATATTTGTGTGTGTTAGATAGCATCCAACGGCGCCCTTTGTGGCAAGTTGATAATCAAGACTTCTTCCTTCGGAAATGGCCTTATAAGTTGTTATTGACACATGGTTAAAGATATCCTTGTCGGACAATGCCTCTCCATAGACAGGTTCAAAGAAGCTGTAATTTGAAAAGATACCACCAAGAGTGTTGAGTCTTCGGATTGACTTTAACTTTCTATCTTCTCTAATTTTCAAATTAATCACATAAATATGATCAATTTTGAAATCTGGATTTTCTTCATTTTCCACCGCAGGTTTTGGAACCACAGTCGTACGAACATCATTTCCATCAGGTCTGAGTGGTTTGACATAGGTAATTGGTTCAGGCTTAACAGGTATTGGATGTTTGTTGCTGCTGTCATCCATGTTTTGAATAACTTTTGGTCCCATCTCTGGTTGCACTGTGGTGGTTTTGGTGGCCTTGTTGTTTTCTTGTTCGAGCTTGGGTTGTTCGGCTAATGGTTGTTGTGGAGCATCTATTCTTGTTGGAGCTGGCTTTTCAATTTGGGGTTGTTGTTTTGTGGTTGATGATGATGAGGTCGTCTCTTGTTTCTTCCTTCTTTTCGAATCGGAAGCTTGTTTTCTTCCAGCTATCCTCGGCCTTCTCGGATCGTTTTTCTGAATGTTTTCCCAATCGGGTCGCTCTACTTGGTCCTTGGACGATGGAATACGGTATCTATCGTAACTTGCATCATAGATTGTGTTGGCTTCTTCAAGTGTTTCCAGAGCATCATCAGCACCCGTCCTGATGGTGTTATGAATTTTGGAAAACACATTAGAACGTAAATTCAAAACAAAAAGCAGGGAAGCAACAACACATAATATTAGGAGGATAACAATACTATAATTCCTAGCCTTCATAAAACAAGT
This sequence comes from Naegleria fowleri, assembly GCF_008403515.1. NCBI lineage: Eukaryota > Heterolobosea > Eutetramitea > Acrasida > Naegleriidae > Naegleria > Naegleria fowleri. The sequence continues at coordinate 548,159 of NW_025407948.1, forward strand.
CCATAATGAGGGCATTGATTGTTTAAATTCCTTCTTGGATGTTCCCATAATTGGAGAATTGAAATTGTTGTGGTAGGAATTATGGCCCGAGCTACCAGAGAAGGAGGAAAACCAACTAATGAAACTATTGGATGGAGAATATGGATTGCCATAGTGGGTGTTCCGATAGCTGTAAGCATGGGGATTGCTAATGGTTCTTGGACGAGGTGAATGTTGTGATGCTTTCAGAGTGCTTGAAGGGATTACAGTGGAAGAAGATGATGCTGAAACTGAAGTGGTCAGAGAAGTATTAATGGCAGCTGAGTTGGTATTGTTCAGCACCACAGCTGTCGTGGTCGTCATTAAAAGGCTAGATTTCAGTGCTTGTTGCTTGGTGGTAGTGAGAGAAGTTGTGGTCGTGGTGGTAACTTGTTCTTGAGGATGATGAGTGGTCGTAGTGGTAGTATTGTTGGACGAATTGTTGTTGTGGTGGTGGTGATGATGATTCAACAAAGGAGCAGAAGATGTTGCTGGTGAATGTTGATGCTGGAAAGAGGAAGGATTGCTTGTGTTAGTAGTATTGGTAGTGGTACTCGAAGTGTTCATCTCCTTTCCTTGAGCTGATGAGGATGGTGAAGAAGATATCAGAGTGGCAGCAGTAGGAGTCATTGATGAAGAGTTGAGAGGATGATGACGACAAGAGTGAGAATTAATTCCGGGCAAATGAGTGCTTGTGCTGTATGGAATTGCCGATGATCCTTCGGTCAATGAGGAATGAAAAGAGGACGGAATTGTTGATGAATGGTTGTTTGTAGATCCTCCTGTAGTGGTGTTGTTATTGCTGGGTGATGACGACACGGAGGATGCGTCCACAGAAAATTGGCTAGATGACGAGCTCAATGAATTTCTCCCAGTGTGTTGCATGCTTTGTTTTTTTCTGGGTTGTTGGTAAACGATTGTGATTCAACAACAATTTGTGAGTCGTTCAGCTTGGAAGACAATGACATAAACAACGGAACAATACTAATGAAAGCAGGATTGTTTGGAGGTGATTTTGGGTTAGACCGAATCGTCTTCTTCCTGTTCAGTGTTTTGATCAAATAGTTTTATTGAGAAGGAATAAACAAAATCAAATAGAAACGAATGAAACAACATGACAACAACATCTTTATTACCATTTAAAAAGGATTGACAACAAAGAACCTGTTATGATGCACGAAGCACAAAATATATGCAGACCACTCTTTTCTCTGTAATATGACCATCCATTTTGGAAACATCGGGTTCCCGCTCATTTCACACGAACGTTGTAACCAACGTTTACTTCCGAAAGTTAGCCGTTGGCTGTGGTGTTTGCTGATGGATGACGAGAGTGATTTATCTTGCAGGTCATACTGTTCGTTCACTTTGATGAGTTATTCAAAATTCTTGTTAATCAACAAATCTTTAAGGATTCCTTCTCCTACCAACATGACAAACTGATAAAACACATCCAGTCTTGCACTGAACCTTGTGAATCTTTGAGCATGAGTCGCCACAATTACCGCACTTCATTATGTTCGAATTGTGAATAAACACACGGAAGAAAAACCTACCATTTGTCATGCAGTCATTTTGACTGGCGCCCATATAATTTGTCTCACCCTTCTTGTTCCTTAATGTTCCAAGAGCTCTGATTTCGTTCGCAAGTAGAAGGCCTTTCTGGAGAGTTCACGTTTTGCACTGAATATGATCATCATAATCTTCTCCTGAGTAAAGTAACGGTCAATGAACGAGAGTTCCTCTTGAGAAGAGTGAGGAAAGGATTTTAAATGTTCGAGAAATTTGCGACTTGTCATGATGTGTGTGGCATTCTCTTCATCCATTAAGGAAAGAGGTATTTCTTCGTTTTCTGATTCAGAAAGAAAGTGAGAAAGCTGCTCCAGGGTCAAATTACACCTCTTGAGAATTCTGGCAATCTCAGGTCTTCTCACTCCTTCGAGTTGAACCAAATCGATCAAATCTTGTTTCACTCCGTATTGAATTCGTTTCGTAAACTTCTTTGCAATTTTTGATAAATGCCAATATTCCAATTTTTCACAAAATTGTTGAGCCATGGAACAAAATATGGTAGATTGAGACATTAATTGTTGAAGACTTCCTCTACCTCTAATTTCGCAATACTCCAAAAAAGGGTTGATTTCATTAATGATATCTCTCAATATAAATGCATTATACATTCGTTTCACTAAGGCATTATCTGAATCGCTAATCTTTGAGAACTTGTTCATAGCTTTTGTTACGATGGCTTGTTCTGGAATTTTGCATCTTTGAAAAATCTTTTTTTCAATACTTGTAGCCTTTTGTTCAATGTAATTGAAGAACTTGACATAGTTTGGCTCCAATAAACCATTGCCATCAATGGGAACTCCAATGAGGTATAACAAGTGCAATTCATCACTCAAGATGATGCCTTCATCCATTGCGTTCTTTAAATGGTCAAAAAGTTCTAGAGATTGTCTTAGAGTGAGTGCGCTCCTAGATGCTCCGAGACCAAACGAGGTCATTTCAAAACCAGAGGATGACTCTGTTGACATGCTAATTAATTTGTTTTCAGCAAGTTGAGATATTACAAAACGAAACTTTTCAATTAATTTTTGTTTGATATCAGGATTTTGAAAAGTGCAAAAAGTATGAGTTACAAACTTGTCAATTTCCTCCATAGATGAAGTGAGGCCGCTAGACACAATCTCAAGACACACTCTACTTAGAGAATCAATGTCTTCCACATGGATACAGCTGTTTATATTTTCTAGTGGTTTAGAAATTAACTCCAATCCTGGATACGATGAATCAATGATCTCACTCACAACCGTTGAATCTTATACTTACCACCATCAATTTGAGTTTTGTATTGTTTTTGAAGAACTATTCAAATGTTATCAGACAAGGAGTCGTGTGAATACAATACTACACTTACCGAGATAGCTTTCTCCGAACGAATCAATCCCAGCACGACCAGCTCTACCAGCCATTTGGAGATATTTAGCTTTGGATAAAAATTGTTTGTAACCAATGTAGGGTGTGTTGAAAATAACTCTTGCAGCAGGTAAGTTAATGCCAGCTGCAAGAGTGCTTGTGCAACAAATCACACTAATCACATGATTTCTATATGCATTTTCGATTAAAGCTCTTTCTTCAGTGGTTAGGGAGCTATGATGATATGCAACTCCATACTTAATTCCGTTCAAAAGATTATGGTCGTCATTTCCAATAAGTTTGAGATCAGAAATTAATTTTTCTTTTTCTTCTTGATCGTCTTTGGTAATTGGAAGTGTTTGTGATAAATGTTTCACACAATCTTCACAGGATTGCTTTGTGGGGCAAAATATTAGAACACTATTTGCAGGTATAATTTCACAGCACAATGATGCTATAAAATCAGGATCTGCCTTTCCTTTTCCAACCTCAAACGGTATTGAATTTAGATTTCTTATTTTGCTTCCTTGTTTGTCAAAAACAGTGTCTCCAATGGTATAGTATTCTACTAGAGGAACCGGTCTGTAATCTGATGTATACAAAGTAGCATCCATCCAATTAGCAATACTTTCCAGATTGGGAATTGTTGCAGACATCCCAATAATTTGAATGGTAACTTTTTCAATCTTTGTTGAATATTTCTCAACAGGTGACTCAAAAATTGGTGTATCATCAATCATAATTTCTACATGCTTCTTTTCTCTTTGTATGTACAAAATTTTGGTGATCAAATGTTCTAATAATTGACCTCGATCGCCCTCCCCTAGCATGTGCAACTCATCAATAACCACACATCCAAGCTCATGAATTCTGTTCTCTTTAACAAGAGAGTCAATTATAAGGTTTGCTTTTTCTATCGTAGATATTATTAATTGATTTCCAGGTTCAACAGGAATAGCTCCCTTGGATCCAAAATAGCCCTCAACAAAGAAATTTAAGTGGTCACTAAATAATTCCAAACTTGCACATTTTTCTTCACAAATGGAAACATATGGAAGAACCAGCAAGGATTTCTTTTTGAAAAGTTGACAATTCCGAATCATCAAAATTTCTGCAATTAGTGTTTTGCCTCCACTCGTCGGCAACGAATATACTAAATTTCTTCCAGATTTCAATTCTTCAAGTCCTAACAATTTTTCTTGCCACTCGTATAACTTATTTACACCTTTGATTTCGCGAAATAATTCACCACATATTCGGGGAAGCCCATAAAAATCTATGGCTTTCTCTATAATATTTAACTTTGTTTGAATTACTGGTTTGGTATTTGTGTGATCTATTTCTTCGTCTCCTTGATTGAGCTCCGAAGATAAAAAAGGTTGGACCTCTTTCACTGATATAAAATCTTCTTCTTCAACGATGATGGATCTTAATGGCTCAATAGAACCAATCGAATCAATGGATATTTGTGATTCCTCTGTTGCTGAAGCTTCCGATGATATCGGAACCGCTTCTTCTTTTTCTTCATTCATTGAACTCACAAACACAGGCCTGTTTTCACTCATCAGGCTATATTTCATTTTCTTGTTGAGAGCTTCTAAACTTGCATTCTTGACTTCCGCTTGTTGTGAAGATGATGTTGTAGAGGATGGGGCTGTGATTTTTCGTTTCATTTTTTTTGAGGCGAGCTTTTGATGGAATTTTGTGGAAATATTGTGGTTGTGCTTAGCTTGCCTTTTCAACCACGATCGCTTTATTTACTGATATTTAGTCTTCAGATATTGTTTTACTTCAAAGAAGCTCATGTCTGTAGCCGAAGCATCTACCACCAAATCAAAAGCAGTCTTTTGTGTCTTGTTTTTAATGGTAATGTCAATCTTTTTCTTTTCAATTAATTCTTTGACCATCTCAAGCCTCTTGTAAGCAGCAGCCCAATGTAATAGTGTGTTTCCATATTCATCGGTTGCATTGATGTTTCGTAATCGGTCAAGTGCTGCAACGAATTTACCATAATTTCCGTCTCTGATGATCCGTTATCAATCATTAAATGATCCAATCACATGTGAGATGATCAAAAAATCATCAAATTTAATAATTCAATAGTCGGGACAGTCAGGTGGTGATCGGACGAGTGAGAGAAATGATCAAAAAACAAAATATAGTGAATAATGAAAATTTGTTGTTATTGTTAGTCTCTGAGAGGGAGGAACCTTCTCACATCTACCTACGCGATGGTTTGTTGAGCTTGGCTGTAGTCTGACATTTTTTGTGTGAATGAGTTTCGTGTAATGATGTGCGATGGGTGTTGTCTTGTTTGCAATGATGCAAATGAACAGCATGTAAGAATAAAAATACTTGTCTTATGAACAAGCAAGCATCATCATCGGGAGTCAATACTACAAGAAATACCTCAAGATTTGTTCCATCTCTCTCAGACAATGTTAAACTAGCCAAAAAAGTCCAAGAATTGTCATACACTCCATCCGATGTGTTAGAAGAGTGGCTGTTCGACCATTCAGTGGTCGGAGATCAGAATTTATTGTTCAAAAATCCGACACACATTTCACAACGAGGTGCATGTTATCACATTTCTGGAATTCAATCACAAAAAACATTTGAAGAATACATCAAAGTATGGTCTGAAGCCATCACAAAAAAACAAACATTCTACATGGAGGAAATTAGACCCTTCAACAATTTCAAGTTATATCTCGATTTGGATTTTAAATTGAAAGAAAATACAGCTTTTAATTTATCAAAATCACCATGGTTGAAATATCTCATGCAATTCACAATGGAGTTTTTCTCGTCAAGAAACAAATCTGATTTTTCGTGCTGCATTACTTATTGCAATGGACCTTATGCATCTGATACAACGACCCCAGATTGCAAATACAAATCAGGATTCAGACTTTATTTCTCTGGTATTCGAGTTCAAAACAATGAGGAATTTTCCTTGTATTTGTCAAAATTAATTGAGTATTTGGAACAGAATCACTGTACGCAATATCCAAATAAGGCTCAGAATTGGCATGTGACAGATATTGTTGATACAACCTGTGCTAAATATCCAAGGTAGGGAAAATTTAATGATCTTTGTTCATCATTGATTTCATAATTTTCGTAATTTGTTCGTTTACAGATGTCGAATGTTTGGTAGTGAAAAGTTGAGAAATGGTAAAGACTTGTCAAGGCAGTACAAGTTTTATGGGTGTTTTAACGAGCAAGGGGAATTGGACACAACTGAGACTGAATTGAATAAGAAATCATTGTATCGTCTGCTGGCCTCTGTTTCTCAATTCTCCGCCTTCTTAGTGTGACCATATCTCTCAAGAAGAACGGGATTTTGAAAGACAAACCTCAGAAAATTCTGAATGGAATTCGAGTTTACAAATATTTTCCTGGTGCACACCGTTACAAAGCGCGAAATTGCTCATTAGGAAAGAAACACATATTTATCCGGGTTCAGCCAAGGAAATTCCAACATGTTTTTTCGCTTTATTCGCGTCTTTGGGGAATTTTTTTGATGATACCCAGCACTGCTCGGGCAGTTCTTCTGGCAATAAATCCATAACCTGCGATCAAAATCGAAAGAAAAACACCACACACCTCTCACACACTCTTTTCGTTGAAGGCTATCGGCAAGTTGGAGCACTCTCGGAATTGAAGAATACTGTCATCATGATGAAGAATTTAGCAGTTATTGCTACCACTCAAAGCGATATTCGTAACTGTAGCAATCAAGCCTCGATGTTGTTGCCTGTGTTCCCAAGCACTATTCAAAATAACCACCAGAAAGACATCAATACACTGAATGATATCCAAAAGTTGCTACAACCAGCTCTTTCTCAAGAGAAACCTGCTGTAATCTCTCCAACAACAGCACCTTCCACATTGAATTCTCCAACACTACCTTCCAACAGTCCATCTTTAACCAATGTACCACCATCTAATTCCTCCTCTCCTGTAAATAAGAATTTGTGGTTCAGTCCACACGTATTTTTGAAATCATTCCCTGTATTCCCTCCTCCTACTAGGTAAGTCATTGCTTTAAAAACTAATTGTTTCAAAGGATATTTACTTATTCACACGCATAGAAATTTGACTAACTCGAATGAACAAACACCAATGTTGCCAATATTTCCAAAAAAGGAAGAACAACCAGAAAAGAAGTCAGGATATACCAGTTCCAACGAACATGAAAAGAGGAGTGTATACTCCAGCTCTTCTTCTAACAACTCAATTCGAAAACAGAGAAAAACTAAGAGAAATAAGATTGATATTCCCCTTAATGAATTAATAAGGTTCATGACTCTTCCACAAAGTGTGGCTGCAAAAAAGCTGAATGTATCCCTTAGTACCCTCAAGCGACGTTATTATGAGCTTGTTTCAGAGTTCGAAGGATCAAAGGATACAAAAGCTAAATGGCCTTCCATGCCAACAAATTACCATGAACTGTCATCAACTTCTGAAGAAGCAATTCCACCTGAACAAAAGGGGTCACTGCAATATATCCTCAACAGATATGATGCTCATGATAACACTTTTGTTGACAGTCTAAGTATGACTGTGCTTAACTTTAGTTTCAAACAACACTTGACAAACTCATCCAACGATGAGTAATTCTTTTACCTATTGTAACATAGAAACATGATCTAACTTGGAAGTAAACATACTCAATGACAGCTGCAACTGCTGTTGTGCTTTGCTTGCTGAAAATTAATTTGCTGCTGTGACATCATGGTTCTCGAATCTCGACGGACGAACCACACAAAAAAATGAGTGAAAACGAACAACAACCACCAGAACGAAAAGTGCTTCCCCAAAGAAGTACGCGTGGAAAGAGATTGACAGACCTCGAAGGTATCGATAAACAAGTGGATGATGAGTTTTGGAAGATGGAAATGTTTGCAGAGGAAGAGGAGGATCAAGGATTTGAAGCTACGGAGGAATTGATGGAGGAACAAGCAGACATTGAAGATTCCGATATTGACGAATTTTCATCTGATGAAGAAGAAGAAGAGGAAAGAGCAAAACAACTAGAGAAAAAGTTGGCAAAAGAAGAAAGAGAGACAAAAAAGAGAAAGAATGTTTACAAAGACACAGCATCAAAACCAAAAAAGCCAAAGTCAAGTACCCCAAACCCCAAGACACCAAAGTCTAAACCTGTGATTGATGCTTCCACTGTTGAAACCAAACGATCTGCGAGAGCATCCACAAAAAAGGCAACGGAAGCCATTGAGGAAAAGCTGAAACAAACACAACAAAAAACACCAAAGAAGACTCCAAAGAAAGTGTATGTGATGCCAACACAGGAGGAGTTATTGGAGGAGGCTAAGATCACAGCAGAGTACAATAAGAATAGTCTTGCAAAATTAGTACAAATTGAAGAAGACATTCGTAAAAAAGCTCGAGAAACAAAAACAAAGACTGTTGACCCTGACGAACCTAGGATTGTATATTATTCAACAGAAGGAAAACAATATATCACATTTGTCAATATGGAAATTCCAAAAGAAATTAATCAAAAAATGTCTGAAGCAGAACTAGCAAGATTTGATATTCCGAAGGAGGAAAAACAATTGAAATGTGCCATCACAGGATTACCTGCGAAATATATTGACCCTTTGACAAAGAAACCATTTGCAAATGTGGAAGCGTTTCGAGCATTACGGAAGAACAAAAAGCTTTAAAATATGAATGAGGCAAAGGAAAGCTGTAAGGTTGAAAGAGGTTTGAGATCCTAAGAGAAATTACTTGCATATTGAGAATCTGACTGGAGAATGATGAAGAGGCTAAATATTAGTGATGCAATCTGGCTGGGCACATATCCCTTTTAATGGCACCAACGAGATTTATTAGAAACAATATTATTCGATTTTAGTTGCAGTTTTTTGTGGCACTGATGAAATACAAAACATGTTTCTCCAAAAGTCAGCACTTCCAAACCAAATTTCCAAAAGAGAGTGAGAAACAGGGATGGGTGAAATAAACCATTCAAACCAAACACGACAAAGAAGCAATCTACCAAATATATACAGAGCTAAACCAAAAGGACATAACATGAATGCAAATAAGATGCAAATCGAAGTAAAAACATGTGGAATTCCCCTTGAAATTGCATCATAATAAATTAAAGTAGCTACAAGAGGATCAGTCACCAGATAATGCACCCAACCTACTAACACAAATGGTTTGTGTTGAAAACCATTGGCGACTGAGTCAAACGAAAGGAAATCAATTTTAGGAAGTGTTGAGGAAGGAGCAGCCATCAAAGTAAAGAGTAACACACTATAAAGAATGGAGAGTGAGATCAAAACAACTTTCGAATGGAGGATAAAGTGAGTAATTCTTGTACCTGGTAACACAAGCATTGGCAAAATGACAAGGAGTGGGGCTCTGTTGGCAGTCTTGAATAACCATTGCATGTTTTCTTCCTGCGTGAAGAAACCCGAGAGTTGGTCCAGCATGCTAGTGGCGAATGAGAGCGACATTTTTTTAATAAGTTTCCAGATTGGGGAATCCTCCGACAAATTCCGTCATTCATATTATACTGGGTTCCTCAAAGCCTTTCATGAGACAAGCACTTGTTTGCTTAATTATTTAAAATAATTAGCACTTACAACATTAATTTTAGTGATTAAATCTGAAATAAAAAAATAGCACAACAACACGTCGTTTGAAGACTCATCACTTTCGCCATGGTTTTAATTGATCAAAACAAATCTTCAAACAACGAAAAAACCACCAATAATAGAAATGTTTTTTCATTTGGAACTGCATCAACCAACTCTCCATTCACATTCGGAAGAATGAACAGCAATAGCAATGAAACCAGTGTAAATGACTCCTCTGATTCTGGATTGCTTTCTGCTACAAGCAACAAAGATCTAACAACAACAAGTGCTGCTGTAACAAATATAACGAATTTGGTTGGATCAACAGCCACAATAACAACTCAATCAAAAGAAAATGCTCAGTCTACTTATCCCACCTTTAAGGCTACTACGGAAGGAAGTGACTTCTCAGAACGATTTATTTATCATTCTTTAAGCAAAATGGAGGCTTTCAAAAACATGTCTTTCGAAGAATGCAGATGGAATTATATGAGTGGAAAACCATTCACAAACACCGCTGGCACAATTTCTCCCGATATCCAAAAAGAATTGCAACAACTAACCCATGAAAGACAAGTGTTAGCCCCTTTTATATTAGCAATTCCCACGACCTTGAAGATGTTGGATGACAGGATAAACCAAATCAAGTCACAACAACAAACCCAACTGACTTCGTCAAACAAGAGCATTGAAAAAACATCTTTACCATCTACTTCATCATTGCAAGCCAAACAACCAAGAACAGATTCGTCTAAGGGAAAGTTTTCGTTCGCAGGCAACTCCACAAACTCACAAGCACTCTCATCATCAGGATTTTCCTTTGGATGTTCATCGTCATCGATTGTCCAACATATTTAATTGAAAAACAGCGGCATGAACATAAACGAGTGGCTGCTTTTGAGGATGTGAAATTATTCATACAATCAGAAATTTATAACTTTCATGAAAAATCTAATCATACCTGTAGAAATCTGGGCAAGGGAGTTTTAGTGATTGAGGAAGAAAATGATAGAACTAACAAGAAAAAACATGTTGTTCTGAAGAAAGATGGTTTTTGGCTAAATATCCCTATTTCTGAAGATACTAAAGAACTCTATATTTCGAAAGATAGATATGTGTCATTAGAGATCGATAAGGCAAGACTAGAAAAATTGGAATCCGACAGAGACATCCCAGACAAAGTTAAACTTTTATTGATTTTTAAGGAAAAAGGTGATAGAGATGATTTCTTGGCCGAATTGAAAAAAAATCGTAATGTATGATCTTGAAACAATTACTTAAACATGACTGAACCACTAAGAAGGAACAAAGGCTTTGGCAATTTCTCTATTTCTTTCTTGTCTTTTGATGCTGGCAATAAAAGCTTAATAGTTTTCTTCTCTGCGTTAAATTGTTCGAGAACGACAAAGCAAAACACTTCTTGATTTAACACTTGATCAATGGAATTGGCTGTTGAAACAGCACAAATTCTATGAAGGGATTTTTCTGAAACATTTAAAGCTCTCTTGATATATGGTGTTGATTCTCTTCATGATAAAAACGATCCATATTACTTACAGCACTTGTTTGAGACTTGTAATCAATCATACACAAATGAATATCATCTTCAAGAGATAGTGTTAAGGTGTTTAGAGGTTTCGAAAAATAGGACATGATGGAATTGTTTCTTGTTTCCTTCCTGAAATTACTATTTCTCTTTTTCACTTGGCTGCTTTTTTGTTTATAAATAATTTCAACTCCACTGCCAGCAGTATCTTTCTGAAGACACCTAAATGTTTGTTCATCCATCGAAAGAACATGCGTAATTTTACACGACTTGATAGTATTCAATAGAATGGAATAGCCTTGTCCTTCAACCCATCCACATGTATTCATCACCAAAAATGATTTGTTAATATTATGGACTTGTTCATTTTCTTTTAAAATTGACTCATATTTTTGGTAGATTCTTTGGCAGATGTAATTATAATAAATAGTGTTTTTGGGTGAAATATCTCCAAAATAAAATACATGTTTGTGTGGAATTAACTCGAGTGGCGCTTGATGTGTGACAGAAAGTTCTTTGGTGTATATGTTCACATTTTCATCTGAACTGCTACTGCCGCCACCAACACTTGAAGGTACCACAGCCTCGCTCAATCCCATGGTTCCTGGAAGTGAAACTTGATTCTGACCAACATCAATATCCGAGAAAAAACAAATTCTTCGAAGACTGCTCGAAAACATGGCATGATTAAAGAGAATTTTACAAATCGTGGATTTTCCTGAGTCTGTGGGTCCTACCACCAGTAACCTGACATGGTCATTTTGTTTTGAAATATTTTCAAACATTTCGATCAATCCTTGATGGAACGTAATGTAGGATGGATCATTGAGAATGGAAATGGTATCTTTTGAAGAATGTTGAATTTGAATCCCACAAATCTGAGAATCTCCATGAGTATTGAGTCCAATCACTTGAAATGGTTTTTCAGAATGCTTAAATTCAACGATTTCACCCTCTTTGAATTCGGTTCCAAATATATTGATGCATCCTCGTTGAACGGTCAATCGGAGGAGAGAATGTTCATTTCGGAATGTAATGCCTTCCCCATATTTTAATTCAAATATTTCTTCCACATTAGTTGTAGTAGTAGCATCAGCAACAGCTGTAGATGTGGTAGAAGTTGTTGTAGAGGCTTCTTCTTGTTGTTGTGGAGAAAGTTTTGGTTTTTTTGAAGCTTGAGGATTCCTGATCTGATTGGGAGCCATTTTTTTTGGAGTTGATAAACACCCAAACAGACATTCTTTAGTCGGTTAATTGAGAAAGGACGAAAGAAAGGAAACGACGAGGAAGAGATAACTCGGTTGGGGAATTCCATGCGAGAGTTCTTTCTTTTTTCCTTGACATGAATGATTGAATGATTTTCTTTAACATTTTTTACACGGAAAATGAAACATGGCAGTTATATTGTGTATACATTCGAACAACAACAACAACTCCATGTTCAATTGCATCATGGAACAAAATCTCCATTTCAATCTTGCTGGCTGCCAACATATTTACTTTCTCATGGTCTGTAGAGCCATTTCAAAATGTCTTCTCGAAATCTTCTCATTGTTCATATTCTCTCGTAGACACAGCATGGCAGCCTCTCGACACAAATTATCCAAATCAGCACCTGAGAAGTTGTGAGTTCGATGAGCCATTTCTCGAATGCATTCCTCATGATCTTGAATGGGCATTCCTCGAGTTTTGAGTTTTAGAATTTCCATTCTTGCATCTTGATTGGGAAGTGGAAGATGAATATGTTGATCGATTCGACCTGGTCTCAAGATGGCACTATCTAACAAGTCCAATCGATTGGTGGCTGCCAGAATAAAGACTTGATCGTTTTGAATCATCATGGAATTGTTTAAAGAGTAGTACTCCTCACTCTCCAATTCTTCTTCTTCCTCCGTTTCCTTTTCTTCTTCATCCTCATTCTTCATGTTCTCCATGTTCAATTGAACAAGATCCATCTTCTTCCTTCTCCTCCTCATCGTCTCTTCCTCATTATCATCATGAGGATGATCCTCTCTTCTCAATGGATTCTTATGTTGATGCACTCCATCCATTTCAATCAATAAAGTACTCAACATTTTATCACTACTACTACTACTACTCGACGAGAATGCACTGTGCTCTGCATTTCGACTGGTCGCAATGGCATCAAATTGATCAAAAAAGAGAATACAAGGAGCACATTTTCTTGCCATGACAAATAATTGCTTAATGGCCTTACTACTTTCACCAACAACCTTACTGAGAATATCTGGACATTGAACACTAATGAAATTGGCTTTACATTCTCTTGCTATGCATGTGGCTAGAAGTGTTTTACCAGTTCCATGAGGTCCATAAATGAGCAATCCTTTTGGAGCTTGAATTCCTAATTTCACATACTTTTCATAATATAAAAATGGATAAATGACAGATAATTTCACTTGAGCAATGATCGAGTCCATTCCTGCTAAATTCATTGAAAAGAAATCTTGTTGTTGAATATTAGTTGGTTGTGAATTCAATGTTGTTGTGATTGGTGGTGTTGTTGTTGATGGGTCCATCTGAATTTCTTCAAAAGAATTCGAAGAGGTTGTCGATGAGTCTTGAAGTGTCCATGATGATTTTGGTTTACATTTCCTAATGAAATGTTTGAGTGAATGCCAATCGAGTAAGGTTGAAGAAGAACGTGAAGAATGAAATTCCATCTTGTCTAATTCAATCAAACTTTGTAATTTGACAAAATCAGACCACACAAATCCTTGAGTTTCTAATTGACAGGCACGCATATGCAAGTTTGTATCATTGTGACGAATCGATTTCATGTCCGACTTGTTTGAAAGGATAAATTCATTCAATATTTTCATACGCTGTTGAGGAGAAGGTACTTTCAACTCGAAAAGTCGTGAAAATCGATTCGATCGAATCAAGGAACCATCCACTCGATCCAAGTGACTTGTAAGTCCAATAAGAATGGTTTTACAATCATGATGAGAAGGATTCAATGATTGAATATCAAAAAAGTGAACAAGTTCAGAAATCATACTTCGATCCACTCTTCCACTTTCATATCTGCTATTGCTTGTGAGAATATTGTCTATATCATCAATTACAATCACCTTAATCACCGATTGATACTTTTTATCAATGATTGGTTTTGAAAGTAATAATTGTTTGAATGCATTTTCACTTTCACCAACACCTCCATGAAATAATTCACTTGCAGATATTTCATTCTTTTCAATATAAATTCCAACATGATTGGATGACATGATGGACTCGAGTTGGGAGAGTGTATGATGCACAAGATAGGTTTTTCCAACACCTTCTTCTCCGTGAATGAGAATGTGTGAATTTTCATTGAGAATGAGATAAATTAATTGTGAAATAATTTTGTGATAAATTGGAACTTGTGAAGTGATGGATTTCACAATGGTACGGAAAAGAGTTGGTGGTGTCATTGAGTGGTGGTGGTGATTAATGTTTGGAGGAGTGTTGAGAATTTCTAATTTCTGTTCAAAATTGATATGAACTTTGTCAATGATTAAAGTGCATGTTTCTGTCATGTTAAATAACGAGAGCTCTTGGTCATCTTTTGAATATCCAATGACTTGAAAATAGAGAATCATTTCTAAAACCTCAATTCTATAGATACAGTGCGATTGAAAGCACGTATTGTAACGTTTTGATTTGATGTTCAATAATTCTCTCAACAACTTTGTATTTTGTAAAATTTGTTTCTCAATTTGAGAATTATTCGGAGAGTTTTGTAAAATTGCCTTCAACTTGTTGCATTTTGGAATTTCATCTTCATGTACTTGATTTGAGATATAAATTAATAATTGAGTATCACTGGGAATGTTAATATTTTCATTAGGAAATTCTTTTAAAATTCTATTTCTAATTTGTTCATATAAATGAGGAGAAATGAAGGCTTGTTTTGTAGTTATGGATTTATCCAATTTAATTTTTGCATATAATTTAATTTTAATTTTTGATGAAGATTCTGAATTTCCTTGTTGTTGTGAGTCCTCTTGAATCGATGTAGTGTTACATGATGGTGAGGAGGATGATGATGAGAAGGATGATACTGTGGAAAGAGCATTCTGTGAAAATTTACAATTATAATCCAATGAAACCATCGTGTATTGATCGACAATTAATTTATATTGTTTCAATGTTGCATCATCGAGAAAGATCAAACTTTCATCGTTGCATGAAGTGGTAGTCCGAACGACTTGAAAGGGTCGTTTGATGGCTCTCGATTTTTCAGCACTTTGAGCTTTGGAGGACATTTGAAATTTCTTTTTGGACACAACAACACTCGAGTCAAATTTATTGTTGATCCAATAGTCGTTGGTGGTGATGCATGGTGCGATCAAATTCACCTTAGTGGAACCTGAACAACAACATGTTGTAGTAGTAGTAGTAGTAGTACGAGTAAGTAGAAAATTTTGAAACCATCCTCTCTTTTTTCACTCTCATGAGAACACGTTCTCTCTCTCTCTCTACTTGTTAAATGTTATGGAATAGGTGGTATGATCATCCTCCTCTTCATCGGTACTTGAAAGCTCTGAACTCTCATCAATACATAAACGTCCATCATACTGTAAAGTCAATTGTGGAGGTTCAAAGATGAATTGTCGTGTTAAAAATTCCCACACTTGAACAGGTGTTTGTAAAATTTGACAACACTTGTTTTTCACCCAATTCAATAGAGACATTGGCCAACCGTAATATAATAATCGAAAGGATGTCGAAAGCCACCAACGTGCATATTTCCCACTCGGAAATAATTCATCAAGTGTGGATGTTGCTTTGTGTCGAACAGCTCGTGAAGGGAAATAAGGAGTTCCAGGTCTTGTGAATGCATAAATTGCAGCTTGTAATTTGACCAACGTTCGACTTGTAATTTCTAATTCTGAAAATAATTTAAATCGAGTGAGAAGACTTAGAATAATTTCTTCATCAGAGACATGAGAGAGAAATGCAATGTTCTCATTCACAAACATGTCACAAATAAGAACAAACATGAAATTAAGTTTTTCATCCAATGTGCTTAAATTAGAAAAGTGATCAATCTGAGAATTTGAATTGTACTTTCTATTCTTCTTTTCCATTTCGTTGAAGAGAAGTGATTCTGATGGATCCATTGCACATTTCTTTGAGAGTTGAATAATATATGGTTTTAGTTTGTATCGAGAGTCACGATTTTCATAATAAAAATAATATTTAGCAATTAAACTAATTAAATCAATTTTCTTGGTTTGAATAACATTTTGAATGTTGACAATAGTCTCATCATCATCGACGCTCTGTGAAGAAGAACGAATATCCTTAAACTCATCCATCACTGGAGATTTCATGACATTTTCCAAATCTTTTGAATCCAAATCTGGTGTAACATATACATCATCTTCACTGTTATTATCAATGTAATGTTTCATCGTGTGAAATGAAGAATATGGATTAATGGGATCAAAAAAGCTAGAAAAGTCTCCATGTAATAAGACTTCATTTTGAATAAACTATTTTGTTGAGATTTGAAATCATTGAAAAGGTAGAAATTATTGTTTGATTAATGGATTATTGTTTGATTAAATCAAATGGCTTATTGAATAAAACTTACTCTATATAAACTAGCATATTTTAGAGTTTTGTTTTGTACATCTGACCAAAAGAGTCGATTGACACCTTTCAAGAATATATTAATATGAATTAAGCTCAAGGATTGAGAATTGATGTCAAACATCCATCGATAAAATAATAAAGCAAATATTGAGGGCAAATATTGGTTGGTTAAAAGTGCTAAACAAATTCGTTGTAATTTTTCTGATTCATGTGGATTGTTGTAATAATAATCAGCAAGAATATGATAAAAGTATTTTGTAGAATATAATACAGTGGTTGAGGGTGATGAAGGAATTTGATAAATCTTATGATTGCTGTCGTGAAGATCATTCGAGTGTTGTGAGGACTGCGATTTTTGAAAAATGTGAGGAGAAGGGGGAAAAGGTGTATTTGCAATCAAAGATAACTGTGATTGATACTCGGAATCGATGGATTGAGTTAAATTGTCAAATAATATTTCAATGAGTTGAGTTTGTTGGAAATTTGAAACCTTGAGCGCTAAATTCAGTTGCTTCTCCGTGTATCGTGCAAGTTTCATTTGAAAGTCAAGGACTCTACTGACGCTCGATGATGATGTTTTCTTCATGTCGTCGAGTGTGCGGAAAGGATTTGAGTGTTGTGGCGATTTCGGAAATGGTGGAAGGTTCAACGTTGAGTGGGGTTTTCATGCAATAATCGTGGTTGGTTTAACGTTTTTTTAAAAATTGTTTTTTGAAACTTCAGCAAAGTTTACATGGAATCTTTCGGCAGTGCACTCATTGTTCTTCTTAATAAAGGAAGATCTTCATATTCATATGAAGAAATTTCGTCATTGCAACACCCTCAAGATGCATCCATCAAAAAAGTAAAGATGTGTTCTAATGTTTTATACTTAATTAAGATACGATTGAACATGAATGTAATCCCCCATAGCTCAGTCGGTAGAGCGTCAGACTGTTAATCTGCAGGTCAGTGGTTCGAGCCCACTTGGGGGAGTAACTTTTATATACTTTATGTCTCATTTTTGATGTTTGACATCAATTCTCAATCCTTGAGCTTAATTCATATTAATATATTCTTGAAAGGTGTCAATCGACTCTTTTGGTCAGATGTACAAAACAAAACTCTTCGATCTTCATCTCGAAAATCTTGGGTTGCATTTTGTGTTGTTTGTTTTTTGATTGGGATTTGCAATAAAGCAAAGTTCAGTCGATTACAGTCATCTCGAACGTTCTTTTAGTTCCCAATCGTTCTATTACTTCTTTTGAATTTCGAAAAACTCAAAACCATTAGTTGTAATTCTTACATCTTGGTGATTACTCAATTTGTGAAGGTTGCTACAACTTTCTCTCTCATGGTTGTTCGTGAATTGCATCCAACTCAATTTAGTTCTGACACTGAAGATCTATGGCCATCCTTTTGAAGTTTGACACCTTGGTTTGTCTTTCCATCTTCTGCCTAATATAATCCCGCCACTAACTTGAGCTTCTCTTTCACCTGTCAAAACTCATCGCTCAAAAATTTTCCACACACGTCTTCGCTCTTTGGTCGACCCAACCCCACAGAAAGGTCTTCTTTCCAAACATTTGAGTTTCTCGTCTTCTTCTTCTCCTATCAACATGTCTCATAACAACAATAACACATTAACTTCTTCTTCGGGTAGCACTAACAACAATCACAACAATAACAATAATAATAACAACAATAATAACAATCACAACAATAATCACAACACACGACTTGCTTCTCGAAGTGGCACTCTTCTCTCTCTCATTCCACAACAAATCACAACCATCACTTCCGTACAACAATTAATGGATCCATCGTTACGGTTAATAGCAACCACCACCACCACTACAACGACGACCAACAACAACAACAACAACACTCAAAGTACCATCAAAGATATTCATCTCATTGTGAAGGAAGAGGATGATTTTAATTTGACGACCTTTCAAAAAGTAAGTGTGATATGTCTTTTATAGTTTTCAATCAATGTTATTATACTATTATTTATATTGAACGATCATATTGTCCAATAATGATATATTATTTATATTGAATGATCATATTGTCCAATGATAATGATTCACATTATCACCACCATCACTTTCAACAACAACAACAACAACTCTCCTATTTGTGGATAAACTATTTCCTATTTGTGGAAAACTCCACTACTCTTTCTCCAACAAACAAATGGGATGACAACAATGAATGCCTGTGAAAAAACACAAATCAGATTCAAAGTGAATTTCCATCTCTAGAATCTTTATATTTGCAAGGACATTCTAAATTTAACTTTTTTGTCAATTTGAGTGAAAAACAATTTGGCAAATGGAATCATCATTCCAAACTCAATAGTTATTTGAAACATTTGGCATTAGTGAATTGTAACATTTCAAAAAAACAAGTGAAAATGGTGTGTGAAGATGACACTTTTCGAAAACATTTACATTCTCTCAATTTATCACACAATCATCTCGATGAATTACCTGAAAAGTTTTACAAACTCAAGAATTTAAAAGAATTGAATTTATCATTTAATAATTTCACACAATTTAGTGACCCATTGAGAAAAATGAAACAATTAACACATTTAGATTTATCTTTTAACAAGATTGAAACCATGAATCATGTGAAATTTAGAAAAGGTTCACAAAAGTCCAACCAAAGTTCACATCAACAACATTCAGACTCTGATCATCATCATCGATCAAAGAGTTCAAAAGGTCACAAACCTCTTGCAAATTCTCTTCGATATCTCAATCTCAGTCACAACCAATTATATGGTGGTTATCCAACATGTCTCGATGATTTACGTGTATTGGAAGTATTGGACTTGTCTGGAAATTATAATTTATTTATGAATGAAAATGAAGATCTTTCAGAGTTGTGGAGTATTTTACCACAACATCATTTAACCACCAATGCAACCACCAATGCAACCAATAATGGTTCCACTTTACAATCCTCTTCACAACAACAACAACAACAGCAACAACAGCAGCCGCCTCCCACTTCACCACGTATCCATGCCATCACCACAAACAGCAACACCACGAGTGTTAATCCTAGTGTGCCACAACATTCACACTCTTCACCCAACTTGTTACCGTCTTCTTCTGGAATGAATTCAATATCAACATCAGCAATAGCTCTCTCTCAACTTGCAAACATCAATAATACCACCAATCATCGTTCCACACTCAATTTATCACAAATCTTCAAATGGAATAATATCAACATCATGGGAAATGAAGAAGAGGAACAGCATCAGCAGCATCAACACGTGATGTGTGGACATTCAAACAAGGAATCTACTTCTGCTGCCAATACTACTACTACTACTACTATCACTCATTCATTATTGCCAACCCTAACAATGGGAACATCAACAACAACAACAACAACACCATCACTATTGGAACAAGAATCAATTTCTCCATCAGCAGGAACAACAACAACAGCATCACCATCTTCATCACAACTGTCCTCATCATCACATGAATCTTTTGAGGAGCAATCTCATTCAACAACAACCACACCTAGCACTGCTATTACTACTACTTTTAATACTTTGATGAATACTACTACTTTTAATAATTCCATTATTGAACACTATCATGACCACCACAAGAAATCTCCTCGTCGTTTCTCTCGAGTCATGGCACGTCGAAATAGTGAAGATCATGAACAAGTATTAAACCATTCAGAAAGTATGGAACTGTTATGGAGAAGATATCAAAAAAGTGTCTCTCAATTTCACACAGATCATTTCCATCACACAATTACTGAATTAGATATTAGTCATTGTGGAATTCTTCATTTTCCATTGGAATGGTTGAGAAGATTTCCAAAATTGAAATATCTCCGAATGAGTAATAATGGACCTTTTAATATTCCTTCGAACGTCGTGCGACGAGTCGTTCAACAACAACAACAACAACAACAACAAAACAATCTCTCTGAAACTTCTCTCAACAACAACAAGATGATTACTTCTTCAACTCCTCACACTGTGTACAGTTCAGAAACATCATCGATGGTATGCACCCATCCTGTCAATCCTTCTTCTTTTGTTCCTTGTCATGATCCTTCCACAACACATTCCACAGCACATTCCACAACAACTAGTAGTAATAGCAATAGCAGTAGTAATTGTACGAGTACTCGTAGTACATTCATGAATGATCCTTCCACAACAACAACAACAAATTCCTTAATCATTGAAGATGATTTACCATCCACCATTCGAGGATTATCCTTTTTGAGAGTATTCGACCTTAAAAATTGCTTCATTAAGGGATCCATTCATTCATTGATGAGTTTGTCAAGTATTGAATATTTAGATCTTTCATGTAATAAGGTGAAATTCATTCCATTGATATCAAGTAATGAATATTGTACACCAGTGATTGAATATTTAAATTTAAGTCACAATTCCATTTCACACATTCCAAAAGGAACTCTTTTAGAGAAAATGTATTCAACCATTACACATCTTGATTTATCTCACAATTATTTAGAGAGAATTGAATGTGATACATTGAGTGGAATGACTCAACTTAAACATTTAGATTTGAGTTTTAATGCATTGAGAGTTTTACCATCTAAACTTTTCATTGGAATGAAATATTTGAAAACTCTCTCATTGGCTCACAATGATTTGACTTTTGAATCCAACTTTTTAGATGCAACATTGATTCGACAAGAATTATCATCTCTAAAGAGAATTGAATCTATTAATTTATCATTCAATCGAGTGAAATCATTGAAAGGATTGGAATTACTCTCTGAAACTCTTTATGACTTGAATTTAAGTTATAATCATACCATTGAATGGAATTGCAAAGAAAAAACCATGGATTGTCTTTTACAATGTCACAATTTAGAAACATTGGATCTCTCTGGATGTGGTCTCACTTTACAAGATTTTTCAAGTGACAAGTGGTTCTCTCTCAAATATTTACATCATTTGAGTGTGAATCGAAATTATTTGACTCAATTTGTTCTTGCATCATCATCATCCATGAGAATGGATTCACACGAGTCAAATCTCTTCACGACTTCACGTGGGGTGGAATCTACTACTCCTACACCTACTACAACCACCACAAATAGTACTGGTGGTGGTGATGGTAATACTAGTGGTGGTGATAATGCTATTAGTACTAGTAGTGGTGGTGATGGTGATGGTACTAATGGTAGCTATAATACTAGTAGTAGTAGTAGTAGTAGTAGTAATGGTAATACTTCCAACAAATTTAAACTCAATGAATTGAGAACATTGGATTGTGCTTATAATTTCTTTACTCATAAGGAACAACAACGCATTCTTCAATCATTTAAACAACTTTCAAACAAATTGAAGAATGTGAATGCTTACTCTCTATTCAATCATGTGTATACGACTTACAATGATAAGATTGATTGGGAAAATAGTCATTTTACCACTCCTATTTATGGATCTATTCTATTTTGTGATTCTAATCTTTTACATTTACACAAATGTATTTCAAAAGACATGAAACAACATCAAGTGACACATATTCTTCAAGTAATTAGTGAATCCAATGATCGTTGTCAATTATTTGATCATTTAGATCCAAAGAGATTCTCTGAATATCTTTACAAGACTTACAAAATGCAAGATCCTAATATTGAATACATGTTGGTGTTTTTACCTTCCAACAATCGATTGAATTTTGAGAAATTGGATGAATGCACCAAATTCCTTGAACATTCCAATGGTCGTTGTCTATTAACAGAATACAATCCAAGTGCTCTTGCCATTGAGAGAGATGATGATTTAAGTGCTATTGCTACTGCTACTACTATTACTACTCTCACTACTGCTACTACTATTACTACTCTCACCACAACGACCAATGGTGGTGGTACGAGTGGTGGTAATGTACTGAAATTATCACAAGAACAACATCAAACAAATCATACGAGTACTACTACTACTACTACTACTACTACTACTACTACAGGTACCACCAATCAACCTATCAACAATCAAAACTGTAACACTCAACAACAACCATTAGTCGTCTCTTCCATTTCCTCCTCCTCCTCCTCCTCTAGTACTCAACATCCAAAATCAGTGGTTGTTGGTAGTGATGACAATATCAACAACAACAACTACACAAAAACCATTTCCACACATTCCAGTTCCAATGGTGGTGGTGGTGGTGGTGGATCAAGTATTGGATCAAGTATTGATTTTGAAGAAATCAAAATCTTGGAAGCATGTTATACCATTCTGATTGCCTATCTATTAAAAACAAGACAATTAAGATTGGATTGTGCCATTGCCTATTTAAAAGATTTAATGATTCAAAGTGGACATTTCACAGCACAAGATGTTCTTTCCATTTCCTATCAACAACACTTGTTATTGCAATACGATATGAAATTGAGAGAGAATAGAAATGCAAATTTATCATCACTCAAAAAGACTTTGGAAAGAGATGATCTTCGAACTCAATTCAAACATTATTGTGCAACCGAACAATCTTCACAGAATATTCTATTTTGGGAAATGGTTGAATTCACTTACAAGACTGAATATCGAGTATCAGAGAGAATCAAATTAGCCATTGAGATATTTAATACTTTTATTTCAGAGAATGGAACATCACCACTGAATATTACACAATCTCAAATTCATGCTCTCAGAAAGATGATTTTTGTGGATGAAGTGAAACAAATTCCACACGATTATTTACCTCTCACATTGTTTGATCACATGATGACTGTGATTGAAAATGTCATGTTGGATACTGAGAGAAGATTTCAACGATTGCAACTTTGATAGGTGGTGGTGGCAGTGAATGATGATGATGATGAAATGAGATGTGTGTTTGAATGTGTATAAATATATTGTAAACACCATCATGGTGGTACAGTTCGGTTGATGACTGGAATAAATTCAATTTCAACGATCTGGAAAGGAGTTGTGTGCTCGTCGTCATTTGTTTTCGTTGGTTGTTGTCTTGTTTTCGAATCCGTGTCACGGATGGATTTTTTGGACTGTTTTTAAAAGAAGGCACACACGTTGAGAGTTTGAATTGGTAGAATATTGAGAAAGTCGATATTTCGCTCAGTCTCTCAGTCTCCTCCAAATAAAATTGATACCACTTGCAAGTATCTATCTATATATATCATTGAAAAGATAACAGGTCGCGCTCTGATGATAAATACACGAGATAGTCGAATGTCCTCCTCCTCCTCCACAACATCGATCATTGGGTAAAATTGAGCTTGCTTTCGAGTTTGAATTGAACTTTTGAGTTGATCATTGTTAAGGTTGTAAGGTTGTCGTTCTGAACAAGAGAAATCTTTCATTTTGAGGAATCTTCCTGAAAGGGATGGCACTTCCAAGTTCCTTCCACCCAAATATTAATCGAGATTACAAAAAAAAAATTTCATCATCGAAAGCACAGCAATCCTCGTCCTTCCGTCCATCATCGCGTATGATCATCATCATGATGTCAGCTCAACCATCATCCCTTCATAATTCTCTCCTTCCACATCGATCTCATCCTCTAGTGAATCATTTCATTTACAATTATAATATTCAAATTTTAAAAAACAAGGAGGATGCAACTTCCAATGTTGTTCCATTCATCAATATATGGACCATTCATGACTATGAAAATCTCAACGCTCAATTACAACAAGAATTAGATCAACATTTGAGAATATTAGAAGAAGAAGAACAGGATATGCCAATAGCCAACATCCATCATGATGAATACTTGTCATGTCTATCCATGTCCGTTTCAAAATTAGTTTGTAAATCCACACAACAACAACCACCACCCCCTCTTCAACATTATGTGGATGAAAAGAGTGGATTATTACGTGTCAGTGGAGAGGTCATGGAAGAATGCAAAGATAAATCTCAACGACAAGTTCATCACAACATGAATGAAGAATTTCCTCTTTTGGATGACATGTCTGAAATCAACAATGAAATGACGAATAAGTTTGTGAAGGCATCGATTCAACTTCGAGATATTTGTAAAGCTTGTTATCTCATTGAAAAGAATTTTGGATTAATTTCCATTCTTTTGGACAGATCAAATGTTCAACACAATTTGTATCAAAATGAACGTGAAAATATTTTAAGAGATTTACAATTTTGTCAACAACCTGTGGAATCTCTTAAATATTTACAAGAAATTTATATGGAAAATCCAAAAATCAATAATTATGCTATATTTAGTTTTTTATCACCTCTAGTGGAACATTTAATGACATCCATTGTGTATTCTGTTTCTATTCATGAATATGATAAACAAGAGAATGAAATTGTGATTCCAGCAACATTAACAGAAATTTTGGAATGTCAAGCTTTAAAAAAAGTCATTCCTTTGAAATTACTCAATTGTATCAAGGTATGTTTTGAATGTTATCGATTGAGAATTTTTTCTGAACGATTGATTATTATTATTTATTATTTATTAATATTATTAATTAATATTATTTATTAATATTTATTATTTATTATTATATATTGTTGTTATTATTTATTATTATTTTTTATTATTATTTGTTGTTAAAAAATTATATTGTTGCACGTTTATGATTATTATTAAATAATGATCAAACAGGTATTTATGGGACCACCAAAAGGTCTCAATTTGAGAAATGTTCTATATCATGGATTTTTAGATGAAAGTGAACTTGATGAATGTTATTCAAATTTTTTATGGAAAATTTATTTCACAGTGTGTCGACAAGTCTCTCTCTACTATTCGTGCCATGATGAAAAGAATGAAAATTTGACACCTCATTCTGACACAAATAGTTCCATTTCATTGAAGAAATTTATTTTGAAACCAAGAAATGATATGAGTGGTGAAGAATTTTCACAATTAGAATTATTTGAATATCAAAAAGGTCTATTATTATTTATGCATCCACAGGATGAGATGATGATTCACTCAATTCTAGATTCATCCTATTTTGTTATTCCTACTCGACATCGAATTATTGGAAATGCATTTAGATTTCTAAAAAAGGGAATTACTGAAAAGAGTCAAATTGATCTACAACTATCATTGTGTTTATTATTTCCACAGTTTGAAGCCTCTCTGAGAAGACTCTATGTTGCAGGAAATGAGAAAGTAGATGAAAGAACATGGTGTGCTCAAAATGAAGAATTTTTTAGCACTCTTGAAGTTATATTTGGAAATCATTTAGAGACATCCACATACAGTGATACCATATTAGGTGTGAATAAGAATCAAAGTGTGAACAGTAAGTACAAGTTCTTTTGACACTTCCTACAATTTTCAATGGAATGATTTATATGCTTTATCATGATTCAGTAGGTCAGTCCACTCTTACAAGTGAAACAAATGGAGAATTTGTGAATTCATTGAATAGTGAACAACGAGCTCGTTTAACACCCAATGAGATATTTAATATTTTACATGAGAGTGTTGGAGATTGTTTGATGGATTCTTTTATCTTTTATGGAGTATGTTATGAACATTTTAATCAACAATTCTAAAATATTTTTTAACCAATTACATATTACATGGATGATTTAAATATTTTACACATTGATTCTATACATTTATTTTTAAATCATTTTACAATGAATAGGGTCCAAGATTGAGAGACAAAATTGCTCATTGTCAAGTTCTCAACCAATTGAATCCACATTTAGTTCAACATTATTTTCTAATGTTTTTACTATTGTGTATACAACTTTCACACAACAAGAATGAATTATTCTCAAAAATTGATCTAATGAAACAACACTCCACAAGTGATCAAATGAAAGAAGAAGAATCGTTGAGCCATCATTCTTCCATACTCTTTCACACCATCCAACATTTCCTTAATAGATCCACTCCATCGTTTAGTATTTATGACATTCGAACAAAATTCATTCGAGCATGGAATCAATTGAGAACAAAACTCATGTTCAATCATTCCTATTATATTTGTGAAAATTATAAAGACAGTGATGCAACCAATGTCAACACAGTGGTTAAAGAATTGCAAGATTATACTTGTGTCATGAATAGAGAAGGATTCTCACTTGCAAAGAATTTAATATCACAAGAATCTGATCATTCCAATCATTTGGATGAAATGAATGAATTAATTTCCAACATTGAAAATAATTTCAAAAAAGGAAATCCAAAGAATATTCAATTCACTGTAAAAGATTGTTGCGCCTATTTGAACAAAAAGTATCCAACCATGTTCACAAGATCACAGTCGAATTCCATTCTCTCACAAAATATTCCTCTCTCCTATTTCAATCACTTTCACTATCCAGCTCAACAAATTAGTAATATGGATATTTTACTGAGAATTGTGGAACATTTGGAAACAGCATTGCAAATGCTACAAGACAAGTATGAGGAACATTGCACATTGATTAATGAACGAAAGGCAAGAACTCCTCACAGAAAACTCTATTCTGTGATGATTCAATCGAAACCACTCCTTCGATGCATGTTTGAATTCCTTTTACAATTACTTTCGATTCAGTTTGATATCATTAATAGGAAACACAATTCTCCAGAGGAAGGAGATGGTAAAAAGAGGCTCACATGGATTTTGCAAATCATGACACAAGCTGAGAGAATTGTAGGCCAAATTAAGGATGGAACGATTGGTCTATTGAATTCCAAATGGATGGAATTTGTTGTGATGCGAGAGAAAAACATTTTGCAAGATAGAGCAAGCTATTTATCAGAATAAAGAATAATAAGAATATGAAGAAGGGAATAGGTCTCTTTAAATCTTCTTATAAAAAGACCATAATCCAAGTCAAATCAATTGAATAACAACTGCAGTTGGAAGGTTCGATATCAAAGTCAGTCATTAGCATAGTTCTCTTCAATGATGTTACAGTTCAACCGTAAACATTTTGTGCAAATCATCATTCATTCGTAGAATATTTCATCCACTAGAATAGTTGGTCATTGCTCGTCGACATGAATTCTTCTCTTTGTGCTCTTGCTTGTGGTTTCGATTAAAAAATATTTTTCTTTGGCAGCAGAATCCTCTTTGCACTTGTTCCATCAATGATCGATAATTGAATCACAATTCCAACATTTCTCCAATGAAACTAACAGCATCTTGCAAGACCTTACTCATACTCACACCATGCATTCGCTCAAACCTCAATACTAAAAAACAATTCGAAAATATTTGAGACAAAATCATACTTTGTCTTTGGTGAAGAGTGGTTGCAATGATTGTATTTTGTGAAGGTGACAATCGTTGTGTAATAATGAACTTGGTTCCATCACTCCATTCAATACTCGACAAGCAAAATTGTTGTTGTTCTTGTTCGACATGCTCCGAATGGGAAGTGGCAACAGGCAACCATGATGATGATGGAGTGACATGACTCTCATTGAACATTTGATCTGTAAGAAGAGCAGGAGATGTAATAACACATGACGCTTGATTTGTATCTTCTCTATAAATCACCTTGTTGTGATGAAGGATGATGAGATGTCTCACAAGCTCATGATTCGTGGATGAAAACTTTTCTTTGGAGATGATAACGATCACCACCACCACCACCACAATATTATGATGTTCTCAACTCACCTCTAATTTTTGATATCAACGATGATATTAAACTATGATTGGATTCATCACTCGCCAAAGATGACGATTCGGAAAGAGGAGGAATAGGAGGACCACTTGCATGCTGAAGACTATTCGACATTTTTCTTGTAAGAAGGTGGCGCTTTTCAATAATTGTTTTTTGGTTTCTGAATCAAGTGGTTTCTTCAAATATATTATTTATGAACCAACCAATGATTGCTTCAAATATATAATTATTTCAATTAAATAATTAATATAAAAGTATATACTTTGAATAAAGTTTATTTGTGTTGATCCTTTTCCATGTCTTGTGTTGGTTCAGCATGTTCCTCTTCAATAATACCACGTTGAAGATCCAAATCTCGTTTGTGCCACTTTCTCCATTGTTCTTCATTGAATAGAGTAATTCTCTTACCCTTTGGTCGAGCAAAGGCAAAGCATTGACACAACAAACATGAAACCATTGAATTGGTAATTGAGAAGCCTTTGAGCCATAGAGGATCTTGCACGCGGTCGTAATCTGGTTTGTAATCTTCCAAGCATCGGATGGCAGTCAATGTAAAGGCTAACAACAATAATAATCCGATGAGAACGGAATTGATGATAACTACGACTTGAAGCACAGAGAGGTAATACGAAAGTAATGCAAATTCTCCTTTTGTGGCATACTATGAATGAATCAATTCGGTCATCATATATGATGATTAGTTTCGTGAAATTGGTGGTTGATTAAATTCAAAAATTCGTATACAACACAATGATTAAAATTCATTATAGATGATGATGATGTCCAACAACTCGCCACGAATATCGTACGTGATACCTACCGCTTGAGCAGCTGAGGTATTGGTGTTGGGAGGATAAAGTTGAACATCATTCAACGAATCCGAACCAGCAATACTAATACCATTATTCAAGGCTGTATAAACAAATGTGTTAGAAAATAGCAGGAAAAGCGTTACTGTTGAGAAGACAATTATATGTGATGTTTTTAATACCATTCTTTCTTCTGATTCAATTCAAAACGAGCATGAGTCTCACTCCAAGAGGGAATAAATTATTTAAAGTTTTTTGAATTTTTTATAAAAGGAACTTGAGCAACCATCAGCAGATCTGATTTAGAAAAAAACACATGAATGGAATTTGGTTTTGTCCAATCACACTGAAGGTCAAGCAGTGCAAGTTATGATTGCACCTCTTGATTCAACATGCTACAAGTGGATGAATTGAATACATACTAATGTACTACAAAAGAAAGTAATCCCTTGCTCTGGGTCCACCCTCATCGCATACAAAAGCCACAAATCCTCAAAAAAATGTCTTCTTCAGCATCGGGCGGTGGTTATGTCGATTTGACACAAGTACCTCTTCCACAACTCGCATCACTTCAAGAGCGTATCAGCAAAGAAGTTAATCAATTAACAGCTTATTTATCAACTTTGAGAGCAGCACACAATAGATATATTTCTAGCAAATCATCTTTGGAACAATTGAAAAAACAAACAGAAACAACCCTTCTTGTACCACTCACGGAACAACTCTATGTTCCGGGCACTTTGAAAAATCCAGATGCTGTTCTTATTGATGTTGGTACTGGCTATTTTATGAAGAAACCAATTAGTGCTGCACAAGAAACACTCGATAGACGAATTAGGCTTGTTAGGGAGAGCGCTGAAAAATTAGCCAAGACGATTCAAGATCAAAAGGAAACATTGGAAAGAATTCAATATATGATGTCCATGAAACAACAAGCTGCTTTACAACATCAGCAACAACAACAATAATTTAATAATTAATATATTTTTATTGATGATAACAATACCACTATTCAACATGATTAAGTTCATGGTTTTTCATCATTCCGAATCGGAAATGGTTCTTCTCTTTCCTGATCCTTGTTTGAAGAATGAAGTCAAACATCATCAAGATGCTTAGCTGATTTGCTTCATCATTTCTCGATTTCAAATTCAGATACTGTTGGTACGGAGAAAACTATGACAACCATATTCTCTCATCGTTCGAGTTTTTTCAGTCCAGATGATGTTTTGAAGTCTTTCCGAATGAGTTCGAGTGAAAATACATCATCGCTGTAATGAACCACGATGTATTTTCACTCGTCACATGAATCATATCCGTTATCTTGTATTTCGTTGTGTGAATTTGTTTTGATTCGCGATGAAAAGCACTAAAAAGGCTACAGCACTGCAGGTTCCCAAGTTATCTCCAACCTCAGTACTGATGCAGCTCGACGATGCTTTAGTTCTCAAATCGGACGGGAAGAGGTGCATTCATCGCGATATAGCCGTAGCCATTCAATTAATTAATTAACATAATATTAGGTAGACCAACACTCTCATTCACACTGGAGATGCTCACATTCGTTTACCAATGACTGATTTGGGAGATATTGGTTGGTTCATTGCTGAAGCCTCTCTCAGAAAGGACATTAAGAATCGAGATGTGCATGTTCGAGGAGATGAGAAAACTATTGAGGAAATTGCTCATCTCTTGTATGGCCCACAGGTCAAGTTGCAAATGGGTTCTTCGATCTCTGCTTTGAAACAAGATATTGATTCCATGCTTGAGAGAGAATTGAAACCTCAAGAAATGTTTTTAGTTTTTATTAAACAATTGAGATGGATTGTACTCTCCCAGATTGCACAGGCAGAGAGATATGACAATGAGGAGTTGTTCCCTAACATCAAGACAAAGACTTATGCTGAATTTGAGATATTCCAAACCACTCTGAATGACCTCATCCGCAACTTTCTTGACACTGTCTAACACAGCAGACACTCCATAATTCAAACGATTGTAATCGATTCCATAGCTCGATGGAAGGAATTTCTTGACACCACTCTCTACCGATGCTTTTAATAGTTTGAGTTGCAAGGAACGAGCTTCTCCAGAAAGAATACAAACGACCACTTCAACTCCTTTTAACATTTCACAAAGTTCTTGATGTGAAAGAGTGGCAAGGTCACCAAACACCAACTTGGCACCCAATTCTTGGAGCTCTTGTGCCTTTTCTGCACTTTCCTTTCGAACAAGAATTTGAACTGATGCTTTTGTAGGATGTTTAAGAAAGGCTCTGGTTGCGTGTTGACCAAGATTGCCTGTGCCTCCTGCAATGAAAACATCGGTGTAATAGTTGTAAGAAGAGACAGTTGCCATTTTGAATGCTGATTGCTGAACGTGATGAATTTGTTTTTTAATTGTTGCCATTCTCTCTTTTAAAATGTCTCACAAGAGAGTCTGCTCTCGCCTATTATGAAACGTCCTAAAAGTCCTGCAATCAAGACGAACAGATTCTGATCAGAATCATCGACGAACGACAATTAGTCCTTAACACCGTCACAAACTCCGTCTGTACGACTTGAATAACTTGAAACGATTTAATCAGCGCAATCTATCCTGTTGAGGCTGATCCCACGTATCAATTAAATCAAAGATCAAAACCAAATTCCAGAAATCTCTTGAGCGGATCCATCGCTCCACGTGAGCTGTGGTACACGACACTTGAAAGTACTTTAAATTACAACAACTAATGAAAATTATTAATAACAACTCCACCAACTCCTACTACTTTTACTCCTCCTATTATTTATTCATAATACTTTTCCTCTTCATCTTCATCTCTCTCCAAATCTGAATCTTCCATACTCAACTTGGACAATACTTTGATTCCAAAATCTTCCACCATCTTTGATTCCTTAGCTGAAAGTTTCTTATGTGAACAATATTCAGTAATGACTCGACTACTATCATTATCAGCAAATCCTAACATGTAGAAGAGAGTTCTCTCATTACACAATTTAGCTGGTGGGAATTTGTCCTTAATACCCACTTGCATTAACACCTCCACAAAATCAAACATTTTTGAATAATCACAACACATTTCACGATAAGCCTTGACAAGTTTCTTGATACATTTGGCAAGTTCATATCGAAGAGCATTGGTATTAGCAGTTGCATTGAGATAGGCCTTATCGAATTGATTCTTTAACACATTCAACATGTCATTGGATAATGAAACATGAGAAAGATTTTGCATAATCAATCTTGTGGCTGCCTTTGAGAGTGAAATGGCAACCTTACTTTGAATGGTTGGATCATTGGATGCCTTTTCAATCTTTTCTTTCACCACTGACAATGTAAATTCTGAGAGAATGGGATCGACTGCCCAATGAGACATGACCACAAAGGTCACATATAAATTATCATTCTGTGCCATTACTCCTCTCATAAATTCCATCACAATAGAATTATGATCATTCTTATTCGATTGTAAATAAATTCCTCGACAACAAATGGACAAACATTGTGCACAAATGTCCAAAATACGATCAGAATCTTGTTGAATCGATTGTTTGGTGAGAAGACTATTCAAACATTCTTGTGAATCACTCAATCCCAATATCTTTCTCAATGTATCCATACATTGATCATAGGGAACACCTTTTGTCTTTTGTTGATCACAAGTTTGTAATAAAATATGATTCAAAGTTCTTGTAATGGAAATGACAAAATCATTCACAGATCCTCCACCCTTTCCAGCCAATGCATTTGCTTTCAAAGCAACATTCAATGCACTCACCAATGCATCGACACGACATCCCAAATCAATCAATTTTGGAATACTCTGTTCGGAATATTTTCTTAAAATAGATGCAGAAGAATCTTGTAATCCCTTAATAAATGTTGCTTGTAATTGAGGAAGGAATGGTTTCAACATTAAACTTCCCTTATCCATCAATGAAGAACAAGTTTGAAGAATGGCTGCTTTCACTTGCCATGGGAATCGATCACCAGCCACACGAATCAATGGTCCTGTAATTTTAATGACATAGGGTGAGAGTTGTTTGGCTTGAGTCATTTGAATCACATCTCCAATACCCAATGCAGAGTTTTCACGTGCTTCTGGTGTCTTTCCAAATAATAGACCATGAATGTATAAATTCAAAATTGGTTCAACTCCACGTGTCAACTTGTTAAATGCAGGCAAATCAATTGGAATAATTTCACCAGTGATATTAGAGACTTGTGTTAATTTACGAATATATTCTCTTGTAGGTTGAATGAAATCATTGTAATGAACTTCTTTAGAGAGACACTTGTTGATTAACTTTTCAACAGCATGCCATGCACATTGAACTACTCCAT
This sequence comes from Naegleria fowleri, assembly GCF_008403515.1. NCBI lineage: Eukaryota > Heterolobosea > Eutetramitea > Acrasida > Naegleriidae > Naegleria > Naegleria fowleri. The sequence continues at coordinate 581,609 of NW_025407948.1, forward strand.
CATCAGGATCATTAAATGCTGTAATTAAATGTTCATAGATTGGTAATAGACCATAAGTAATGAAGTCTTCTGTAATGGTCTCTTCATTCAACAACTTGTTAAAGATCATTTGCATGAATAGACATGCAGATCTTCTTATTTTGGCATCATTGGATGCAAATTGATTACCAATCAATTCAAAGATGGTATATCCTTCAATAACATCTAAACATTGTAATACTTTTGAAATGGTTCTTAATATGAGAATAGATTCTTCATCCACATTGGTCACACTTTCAATGTATGGACTTTGTGCTAATTGATTCATTAATTTTTCAACCATTGGTAAAATAAATTCACTCATTTCTTCAATATGATCATATTCATAGACACTATCACAAACATTGCCCAATGTGGAGAGTTGAGTATCTGTGAGTAAGAATGATGAACTAGCACCAGAACTACCAGAACTACCACCACTCGTAGCACCAGCAGAACTACCCGTATGTAACAAGGCTGGTATTAATTTTGGTAATACATGTTGTGGTCTCACTCGAACCAATTGTTGCATTCCATTAGAAGCAATTTCAACAATTTGTGGTTTGTCAGCCTTCTCTAAATCATTCAATAATTGAGAGAGAATGTCCTTGACACATCGTTCACCCATAATACTACACAAAACATCAAAGGCATTTGAAGATGAATCTCTTACACTTGAATCTGGATCACAAATACCTCTCTTCACAATGGCAATCAATTTAGAAGAATAGGCTTGCAAGTGTTTATCAGATGCAGCACTCATCAATTCTGTAACACCCAAAATAACACCTTGTCTCTTTTCAGGATTTGAATCTGGATCTAATAATTGAGATTGTAACATGGGAATTAATTCACTCAACACACGTTCACCTAATTTCAATACCAATTCACCCAATGCTTTACCAGCAATAAATCTTTGATCTTCACTCATATTCAAATGTTTGATCATACTTTCAATAATTTGTGGTAAATAATTCTTTAGAGTACTTGGAGTGTTAGGAACCATGTCTTTCCATAACTTGTTAGCAACACTCTTCAAATTGATATCACTCAATGCAATAAATGTTAATGAAATGACATGAGCAACCATATCACTGGAGAGTACTCTTTCAACCACACTGAGTTGAATTGGATTTTCTTCAACTTTTTGCATTTCTTCACTATTACCATATAAAACAGTCATTCGAGTTAACAAATCAGTTAATAAAACCAAACAATTGTATCGAGTTCTCCATTCTTCAGATTCTAATCCTTCACGTAGAGCAGGAACAAGAATATTCATTGCACTATCCGTGAATAATTCAACAATCACACGTGAGCTTTGTAATGCTGTTTCTCGAATATTTTCTTTAGGATGTGAAAGTGCATTCAAAATTTTTGGTAAACACAATTCTAAAAATGGTTCAAATTGTGCTTTCATCAATGCAGGCAAATAAACAAAGACTTGCATGTAACCTTCTTCCACTTGATCTCCTTCAATTTGAGAAAGAAGGAATGGAAGTGATTTTTGAAGTCTAGAAACACCTTGTGCTGCAATAATTTCACACAAAGCTTGTGCTGCACCTGAACGTTCTGTAATATATTCTGAACCTTGTTGTTTCAACTTTTCATGAAGCCATGACATGACACCCGATACATTGTCTTCACCAACAGATTTACATAATTGACCAATGGCTTTGGCTGAAGAGGCACGTACTTGAGGACTTGGATCCATTAAAATATTTTTAAGGATGGGAATCAAAGATTCCATATATGGGAATAAGTCTCGTTTAGGATCAATGATGAGCGCACTGATGGAACCAATGATTTGACAGGCCTTCTTTTTGATATCCGTGTATCGTTCATTGAGTGCTCGAGTCAAGACTGGCATTAAGAGTGCCAATGAAGCACTATCAATCGAGTGTGTGAAACGTGTGAATAAAAGTGATTCTAAAACCTTATCAATGGTCTTTTGTTCTGGATTTGTCAATGCTTCTAATAAGAGTGGAACTTGTTTTGAAATCTCTGGTGATCGACTGGCTCCACCAACTCTTTCTAAACTTCTCTTTGATGCTTCAATGATATCAGGATGTGTTTCATTGACTGCTTCTTTCAAAATTCCGATAATTGTTGGAAGATAGGCAGAGAGTTGTCTTGGTGCACAATAGGCCATATGTCCCAATAATCGAATATTGGCTGCTTTTTGTCTCCAATTGTCATTAGATGTTGGTTGTATGACTGTTGGTAATAATTGAATCACTCCATAGGGTGTTAATTGAGAAAGAATAACACTCACTGCTTGTTCACCTGCCATTCTCACTTCCTTCGATGGATCACTCAATGCATGATTGAGAATACTTGGCATGACTTCAACAATATAAGGTTCAAAGAGATTCAAGAATCGATGAGAGAGACATTCAAAGGCAAGCATACATCCCTCTTTACCCTTCTTATCAGCCTTACTACTCGACAAGAATTGATTCAAAGGAGAGATGACATATTGATACGTGTCATGAAGTCCGCAACCGTACATGACTCCCGCCAAACCCCATGCAAAGCCTCGTTTCATACCATAAGTGGTGGTGGTGGTAGTGGGGGCGGTGTTACTTGAAAGACCCTTCTGAAGAGGCTTCTTCTCATCTTTGATGCCATACAATAAAAATGACAATAATCGCTTATTCACCAACTCGTTGAAAATATAATCCTTCTCTTTTTGATAAATACTGGCGATGAGAGGAGAGAGTGCTTCACTGATGGATTTTTGAACCGAGTTGGATGGAATACTCAATGCATCAATCAATTGATCAATGGCCTTCTTAATTTTAGGTACTGAAGATGCGGAGGTATCAAAATGTTTGGCAACACTTCCATACCATACCACAACAGTAGCTGTAGCAAAGTCATTGGAAGTCTTTTGCAATTGACTCAAATACTTTTCAAATAAATCAATCAAGACGCTCGTGCTTTCCTTTCCATGATTATAGACAAGTGCTAATCCTACATTGACCATTTCATCTAATAGAGTTTGATATTGTTCTTCGAATCGTGTTTCTAATTGTTTAAAACCAACTTGTACAACAAAGTCAAAGAGTGTGGTGAGATCATTCTTGGTATAGGTGAATGGTGAAATTTCTTGGAAGAGCCATGCAATGGTAATGAGAGGATCAAAATCAGATTCTTTTTGAATCTTTTGTTGTTTCTCTTCAAATACTTTTGTTAATTTCATGAGAATGTGATGAATGATATTATTTCTCTTATTCTTGTCATTTTGAGTTAATTCTTTGAGAGCACCAGTCAAAGCCAAACATGAATTATTTCTACTGTAATAGGTTGGAGGATGATGAATGGAGTGACTTGTGAGTGATGGCGATGCTGTTGTGAGTGATGTTGTGAGTGATAGCGATGCTGTTGAACTTGGAACATCCTCTTCACAACAAATCAATGGTAAACATCTCTCAACAAGATCATCCACATCACTACTCGAGTGATAGGAATATAATTTACGTTCATGAATGGCATTCTTTGCAATCTTACTAGCTTCTTCACAAGTATCATATTGAGCATAGAATAAAGTAAATTTGATATCTTGTGATTGAGAAGGACTTAATTTCTTCAAATCTCCTCTTGTTAAATATTGAATCAATGTCTTTAAACAACACAATCTCACATTCTCCATTTCTGAATAAATAATCGATGTCATGAGAGGTGAAAATTCATCAACAAGATATGGTGCCATGGCCATAATAGAATTGAATGCTTGTTTGTTCAAATGTGGAATGAAAGGTAAAACTTCATTCACACAAATTTGCATAACCTTATTTCTTGTAATATTTGATAAATCAGTTTTACCAGCATGTGCACTCAAAATAGACATACATGTGGTGAGTGTACTTGTATCGAATCGATGCTCAGGTTTGGAAATGACTGATTGTCGATTCAACATGGCTTCAAGGAATGGTAAAACACTTGTAAATTCTTCAGCCTCTAACATGTTTGGAAATTGGAGACGAATCTTGTGAATGATATAATCTCCAAAGAGTAAATTGTTATCAAAACCAGGAATGAAACGAGTGATTGGTTCGTAATGGTGATTGAGAGTACTACTACTGCTGCTGGTGGTATTGCTAGTACTACTACTACTGCTGGTGGTGGTGGTGGTATTGCTAGTTGTGCCAGACTCTGAATCATGATTCTCATCATCACCACTACTTGTACCGTGATTCAATAATGGAATGGACATCACCTCATGCAATCGATTCCTAATTCGGAAAGTAGCCACAGCCAACATGTCTGCAAGTGCTTCATTCGAAATTGTATTCTTTCTTTGTGTACTAGTTTTGATATTTTGAGAAGCAAAGTCCAAATGAGTTAAAGTATTTCTATTCACACATTTCAAAATGGTAAATGCTTGACAAGATAACTTTTCAAAGTATTGATACTTGTCAATCAAATCAGTCACTTTGAAAAGAACAAGAGACCATGGGAATTTCAAGAAATGAGTTTGATGATGAGTTTCAATTTGTTCTACTTGTTGATCATCACTTGCTCCTCCTTTTGTCACAATATCCACACTCATCTTATCACCAACTGTTAATTGAGTCATTTGATAGAGAATGTCAAGTAAATATTCAATTTTTTGAACTTGTTTCTCAATGATTTGTCTCAATGCATTTTCCTTCTTGATCATTGTTTCTTTAACAAATTGTTTTCTACTTTCTTGGAGATTCTTCTTGATTGTCTTTTCCTTATTTTGAATAACTTCCCATTCCTTATCAGTCAAATGATATCGATAGTATTTCACAAGTTGTTTTTCAGTTAAAAGTTCAGTACTTGATGATCCTTGTCTATAAATTGGATGTTTGTTCACTTCACTATCCAAGTCATGATAAGGTTCTTCTGATTTTCTATTGAAAATAATAAAATCTGTGCTATCAAATTCATTACTTTCAAACAAATAGTGAACATGTGGTGTTAATCGTTTTGCAATAATTTCAAAAATCTTGTGACTAAATTTAGCATGCTTCCATAGCAACAATGAAATCAATGAATATGCAATGGCTGTTCGCATATGAGATCTAGTGTTACTGTTCTCACCATCAATTTCATTGATTAAATATTCTGCAAGATTGTCAATGTGATGTTCATGTTGAATGTCATTGTTGCTACTCATTGATCCACTCACCACCATGACTCGTGTCAATGGACTCAACAATAACGTCTTGTATCGCTCATTGTGAACCATCGCATGAGGATTTTCAACAATGGCTGGATGATTCATCATGATAAATAACTTGTAGAGATTCTCCTTTTCAATTTTGAAATGTTTCTTAATAAAGCAATCTCTCAATGTATCAATGGCAAATTTCAAAGAGCTATGAGTATAGATGGAAGATGGTCGATGATGAGTATCTTGATCTTCTAATTCGTGTCGTAGTCGTTGTTGTTGTTGAATGGTCATTTGATCTTCTAACTCAATCAATAACCTTCCATAGAATCCTTCCATCAAAATTTGTTCCATTAAATTGTGATTCGAATCCAATGGAGAATATTGATTGAGAATATGTTCAGCTAACATTCGTTGAGGATGATGATGATCCATAGCATTACTCAATGCAACACAACACATGTAATACAAATCACTTTTGATTGCATTCGAGAGTGATGATGAAATCATTTTGGAAAGTCTAACAAAGTAATCTCCATGTTGAGTTGCAAACAATACATTCTTGACAACATGTGCAAGTGCATGATAGTCTTTAGGTTGTGTTAAATATTCGAGTGTTTCCTTTGTAAAGAGGAACGAAAGAATCTTCTTTAAATTTTGTTGCAATGATTTGACAATACTTTCCTTATTCAAAATCAAAACACCATCTGTAAGTAAAGCAAAGCAATAGAGAGCAAGAGATCGAAGTGATTTCTTCTTTTCAGAGAGTGTAATGACATCCAAACAAAAAGTTTCAATGTTTGGTGATGGCATGTCTGAATTCAACAATTCCACACAAACAGTGGAAATGAATGAAAGGAGAGTCTTCTTCACTTCAACAATTTCATCTCCTTCTAATTTGAATATCTTTTGGAATGTTGTCAAAATGTGTTGATTCGAATTCAAATAGGTAACATCTCCAATTTGTTTGATATTAAAGTCTGTAAATAGTTCACTCAAAATGTTAGTGACATGAATGAGAGATTGACAATTTTCAGTCATTGCAGGTGTGGTATTCAAATAGTCAAATAAAAAGGATACCAATTCTTGAATATTCTTTTCAGATTTTAACCCTGTACCAATTTGGTTGAAGGTTTTATCAAATATGGAAATAGATGTCTTCAAATTGATCATTGAATGTTTTTGATCAATGTTCTTATTCAATAGCATTAATTGAAAATAAATTCTTTCAAACATTGCTTGTTTGATCTTTGTATCCAACAATTGAACTTCACTTCTCTTAATTACTAATTGATCGTTATTGTCACATGTAGATTTCAATGTTTGTGAAATGACCATAGAAATACCACTCTCAACGAGCACAACTTCATTCTTCAATTTTAACATTTCTAACAAAATGTTATTCAATACTTGACTCTTTACCATTTCAGGATCATTACAACACACATTGTAGATTTGAGCAATGATTGGTCCCATGGTTTGTTTACTTCTCTTGAATGCTCTCTCCAAAGTATCTACAAGACCAAATAAATATTGCTTATTGTGTGTGTGAATTTGTTTGAAAATGGCATACCAAGCATCATTAGTGATTTGAATTTTAACATTGGCTTTGGTAGTATTCATCAAGACTTGAGTGAATGATGAGTAAAAAATTGAGGAAGCATCTTGTGAACTATCGGTTGACCATAATGGAGTATAGGACCTCAACAAGAGAAGTGTCAATACATATTCGTTCAACAAGTCATGTTGTTCATAGTATTTGAGAAGGTCATGAACAATGAGTTGAGTAAATTTTTGAGAAGGAATGAGAGTCATGGAGTGTGTTCTCTTCTGATGATGACTATCATCACTCATAGTAGCCTCCGTAGTAGTAGTAGTAGTAGTAGTGGTGTTGGTAGCAGAGGTCTCAGTGGCATTGATTGTTGCTGCTTCTCGAGTCAAAGGAAGGAAATGTCTATTCAAGACTCTCATCGTCGATTTGAATAAATACACAAACTCTCTGTTGACATGAGCATGAAGATGACCACTGCTAATAGTCGTGTTGTTAGTATTCACTCCACTGATATTATAATTCTTATAATAATAATTCACGTAATGAACGTTCAATAGATGAATCATTCTTTTCAAAACATTTAATTTGATGGTATCAATTTGTTGTTCATTCATATGAATAGAATTGGTTTCCAAGAGAGTATTCAATTGATGATTGTGTTCAATAAAATGAATGAGATCAAGCAAGGTTGTTGTTTCTTTGGACTTGATAAGCCTTTTGAAAGTGTCCGAGAGAGAAGCGAAGGACGAAGAGGTTGGAGTAGATGGAGTGGATGGTGGAGTGTTGGTATTACTACTACTACCACTAGTCGTAGTATCATCTGATGATGATGATGGGATGGTAGTACTTTGAGTGTTCATTCTTGATGGTCGTGTTGATGATGATAAGACAACGATGCAACAACCTCACCAAGTGATTTATCTTTCCGAATGGAGAGTCAATACCGAACAGAGAAGGCTATTTTTTTCGAAAAAGACTCCTATTGTAAACAAGTGTTGGGGTTCAAATTGAAAATGCAGCATTCACTCAGGTCTCAGCTTGAATTCTTGTTGTAATATACTTTTCAGATGATGATGATGAATGGATGACCCTGACAAATTATAAATTCTCCACATTATAATAATATTAAAAAAATTAAACATGTCTTCCAACAACAACACCAATACGACTACTACCACCACTTCCTTCTCAACATCCTCAGAACCATCATCATATTCCTTTCTCTTCAATGGTCCTGTCATTCAAGCCATTCAACTCTTAACACAACCACTCTCACCACTCCGATATTTGTTCATCTTTATCACCACATCATCATCAACAACAACAAATACCAATGATGACCATGATCATCATCACGACCATTCTGTGAATATTTTAGATCAATTCAATTCCAATTCAGAGATTGTTCATTTTCTAAAACAACCTCAACATATTTGTATTCATATTACAAAACCAAGTATGGATTATACTAATTTTGCATCCATTTATATTCGAGAGGAAGAAGAATCCAATTGTTCCATCTATGTCTTGAATCGGAATGGAGTGAATATTCACAAAGATTTAAATCCCAATGTGAATGATTTTATTCAAAAATTGAATGAAAGATTAGAGAGATCCGAGAGTGGTAATAATAGTACTAGTAATAATAATAGTACTAGTAATAGTGGTGGTGGTAATAATAGTAATTATGGCAATACTACCACCACCTCAACAATGACAACCAATTCGTTCAATCCTCCTTCTGTTACTCTCACTACGAATATTTCTACCACTAGTACAACAACAACATTACAACCATCCTCCTCCTCCTCCTCTTCAATTCAATTACCTCAATATCAATATGATCTTATTCAAGAAACTCCTGAAGAGAGAAAGAAGAAAATTCAACAAGCGATGGAAAAGGCAAGAAAAAGATTAAATTTGGAAAGTAGTTCTAATAATAACAATAGTAGTATTAGTAGCGGAGAATCATCCACTCCCTTATCCACACCTTCACAATCACCACCTTTTGTGAACCAGAATTTTGATTCTTCTCCTCATGAGATGGAAAGGAGATCCAATCAGAACATTTCTACCAATAACAACAACAATAACAGTAGTAATCTAACAACAACAACAACAACAACTTCAAATACCTATCAACGTGTGAAAACTGAATTATCACAACAAAAGAAAGAACAATTAGAATATAAGAAAAAATTGAAAGAACAAATTAAGAGAGATCGAGTAGAGTCTACTACTACTACTCGTTCTACCACAACGTCTTGTCCATCATCCACTATTGAATCAGTTTCACCTACTGATTCAATGAATCTCCAAAAGAATGATCCATCCATCAATGAAACTCATGCATCGAATCGACCTACAACCATTGCATTCAAATTACCAAATGGACAAGTTAAAAAACAAGTTTTTCAATCCACTCAAACGATTAAGGATTTACATGAATTTAAGAATACTAACATTGAGGGTGGAACAAGAATGATCATGAGTATCATGTATCCAAGAATTGTATTATCAGATCGAGATCATTCAAGGACATTGGAATCGATGAATTTATGTCCCAATGGTGTTATTTTGTTGTCGAATGACCTTTCACTGTCTGACTCAAACACTCAAAATGGATGTGAATATGATCATCATTCAGCGAGTATGAGTGGTGGTGGTGGTGGTGGACCTATTGATATGATTTCAGGTTTATTCACAAAATTATTTATTTTTGTAATTTCTGCAATTCAATGGGTGAATGGATTACTCTTTCCAACACCAACCAGAAACACACCTCCTCCTTCAAATTCAAACAATAGCAACACAACCGATTCAAAGAGAAACAAATCTCTTAGAGACAATGGTAATAGCACACAATTTGAGTACAGACAAGACGACGACGACGGTGATGATGATAAGAGTAGTAGTAGTGATGAGACCACCACCACCACCTTCAAGAAGAAGTAATTAAGCAAGCGAAACGCACACGCAGACAAGAAGTTTTTAAATAATTAATAATAATTATTATTATTATTCATATTAGTTATTGACACCAATGTAATCTCTTATTATGGTTTATGATTCACTACAGCAATTCTTTTCATTAGATAATAATAGGATGACATGAATGCAATACATCCACCAAGGAAATACAAGGTATGATAATATTGATGTTCCTTCTTCACTCTCAATCTTCTCAATAACTCACAAATCACTTGTGGAGATTGTGTACCCAATAGAGAAGGTTCTTTCAAAATCTCTTCATTCATATACAAATTAAAGTACTTGTTACTCATTCGATGTAGATATGAAATCAATGGAGGATAATGTCTAAATAAATCTCTATAATGTTTGGATACAAATTCAGGATAATACAAACATGAGAGAATGGCAAATAATTTAGCATCGAATTCACTTGGTTGTGTCTCATTTTCATCCAATATAAATCCATTCGTATGATTGACTAATAAATTAGAAACTAATTGTAATGAATATTGTAATAATTCATAAATTTCTTCTTCAGTTTTTTGACTTGTCAATTTTCGATAATATTCATTCTTTAAATATTTTCTCTTAATAAAATGTAATCGAATTCCATCAATGAGTGATAATTTCCCAACATAACTATCATAAATGATTGTATAGTTATCTTCATGTCCATACCAATAATGAATAAGAATTGGTAATAATTGTTCATTGATAAGAGTATTGAGAAATTGAATTCGAGTGGAGTGTTGGTGATCTTGATCAAAATTTTGAAATTCATTCTGAATGACTTTCATAATGTCATCAATTCCATAATAATACTTGTTCATATTTTGATCATGTAATATGATATTCATATATTTGTTTTCAAATTTAATATTAATATATTGTTGATATTGATTAGGTAATAATTGAATATACGATAGAATCATCATGCAATGAATATCCATAGTAGGTAATTGAAGGTTTTGTTTATATAAATAGAGAGTGTAATTGTGAGGTTGAGTACAACTTTCAATCGTGTTATTAGTCGGAAGAGGAGTACTAGTCGAACTAGCAGCAGCCAGTTGTTGTTGTTCTTTGGCACGAAGCCTTTCTTTGAGTGAGGACATGAGTAGAGTGCCACTAGGCTGAACACTGTTTATTATTATTTTTTTTAATTCAACATTGCATCGAAATTTGAAGAAGGCGGGATGAGGAGAGTGATGTGCCCATGACGACTCACAAATTCTTTTTGGTTTCTTCCTTCTTCTTTCCAATTTCAACAGCAATATTCCCACCACCACTATTACCACCACTATTACCACCACTATTACCACCACTATTACCACCACTATTACCACCACTATTACCACTGGCACTACTACTACTCTCTGTCTTTCTTCCAATGAAATGATCCATACTACTACTAATTCCTAAAAGTGCCACCAATCGATCAAATACTGAAACTGGTAATAAAAATCTCAACAAGTAAGTAATTCTTAACATTTCTGGAATAATGACTACTTCTTCTCTCTTTTTAATACCTTGAACAATTCTCTTTGCTACATACATTGGATCCAATACAGGGAATAGATATGGAATGACATCTTTGATTCCAGCAAATAAATCAGTCTTAATATAGAATGGACAAACACAAGTGGTATCAATGTTATAATTCAAATGTTTCATTTCCAATCTCAATGCTTCATTGAATCCAAATGCACCAAATTTACTTGCACTGTAATCACACTGTGGTGGTCGTTGTGAGTGAATGGGTGATTGAATAGGAGTGAGTGAATGGGTGATTGAATAGGAGTGAGTGAATGGGTGATTGAATAGGAGTGAGTGAATGGGTGATTGAATAGGAGTGAGTGAATGGGTGATTGAATAGGAGTGAGTGAATGGGTGATTGAATAGGAGTGAGTGAGTGAATGAGTAAATGAGTAGTGAATATGATTGAATAGGAGTGATTGGTTCAAATTTCAGATGAGATCAGTTATACAATTATTAATGTGATGAGAGATCACTTCTTCAACACTTACCAATGATGAAGTTCCACACAATGCAGCAGCACTCGCAATGGTCACAATATGAGGAGAAGAGTGTTGTTGATTTTTAATCATTTCTGGAAGGAATGCTTTCACTGTATAACAATGTGAAATAGTATTCACATTCAATACCATATTAATACGATCATCAGAAGTCTGTAATAATGGTTTACCGTTCACAATACCAGCATTGTTAATAAGAATATCAATACTTGAAGAGAATGATGATTCTGAAGAATTCTTATTTTTAAATAATTCATAGAGTGCATCACGTTCTCGATAGACTTTTTCATGATCTGAAATATCTACTTGAGAGGTAATGATACGATCTTGACCATATTGTTTGGACAAGACAGATTGACATTCTGAAAGTGAAGTTTGATCTACATCCCAAATGACCACACAATTCACTTGTTCTTTGGAGAGAAGAAGTTCAGCCACGAGACGACCAATGCCTCTAGAACCACCTTTTAAAAAAGGAGATGATGATGAATTCATCAATGTGGAGTAGTAGTGGTGGTACGAGTGGTGGTACGAGTGGTAGTGTGAATGGACATGAGGATGGGCATGAGGATGATTCCGATGAGGATGATCAGAACACCAATAATAATGATGATGATGAATTGAACCTACCAGTGATGAGAACATTTTTACCTTTGAGGGATTTCTCTCCTCTCAAATAGTACCAATAAATATTGTAGAGAATGGTGAAAAAGAGAATGATGGAAATGGTGAACATGTTGTGAATATTCTCGAGGATGGGGTGTTGATGATGATAATTTTTTGATAGGCGGATATTGGGTAGTGCATTCTGACAGTTCGGAAATATATTTCTCTTCGAAACAGAAAGATTTATTTTCCGTTTGAGATGACACTCAATATTTTGAAATTGAATACAAATATTCAACAAATTGGCCACAAAGATGAAATGCTTTCCAAACAACCACCATCAATAACTACACACCGATTTGTGGTTAAACTTGAAGATGATCGACTGGGATCTAAAACTGTAACACAGCACGGACTTTGCATTTCTTGTTTTGCTTTTTGACTTGCCACCAAGCGAGTTTTTTGAATATTCGTTTTTCACTCGCTTCCTTGGTTGATTCTACAAGAGAATGTATTTCAAGAATTATTACAACTTACATCCTTAATGAACAAAGAACTTGAAATGTGTATTAGAATAAAAATATTTCTCTTTGTTGGATCATTAAAAGTTAACCCTATCACGTCATCATGATGATAATTCTTTGTTAATATTCAATATGATTAGTTCAAAATAGTTATTTGTCTTGCAAAACACAAAAACAAGGGAGAAGATATCATATTCCAACGACGAACAGATACTAAGATCATTTCTTTAATAATAGAAAAATATGATAACTACTCAATGAAAACCAATATTCATCGAACAAACACTATTGAAACAAAACATTGTTGTAAATGAGAAAACATTTTGAACAGTCTCAACGTTATAACATTTACCGAATACAAACAAATATCTGATTTATACTTCAATAACAACGATATGAATGATGATCCAGTATTTAGAATTAAATGAAGAAATTGTAATTACTAATATGATAACTTCTTACTTTATTAATATATTCTTTATAAGATAATCCACATATTAACTAATAAAGTAAAGAATATGAATATGTGACAATAATTATAATAGTTGATATAGTAACTGCTGGATTTATAATCATATATAATTTCTTATATTTACCGCTCCTCCTTACATATCAAATTATATCTTTCATGAGAGCATTTTAATTGTGGATAATCCGATTTTTAAATGTTTTCTAAGATGTTATGTGACTCTATTTACTATCAATCTTAGTCTGCATTGACACTCCCTCACATTGAATTTGAATTTTATTCTAACGCTTGTGTAATGTAACCCAACAACAATTAGGTTTTGTTGCCTCTGACAATTCATAATTTGGATAACTCGATTTTTATCATTGGCCTTTTAATTTTATTTCTTTACTCGTCATTAATTTGTTCAATGATGTTTTCGTCGCTGCGATGTTTATTGGTCACTTGGTCATTTGTATTTTTCTTTTTTTATTTTTACTGAACTAACCTTATTGAATTATTTCATTGCAAAAGTAGACATAGTTTTTTATTTGATTAATTTTTATTATTCCAGAATTAATTCATCCATTCCTGAATGTGGTTTTTCTCAATGAACTCATTGAGTTTTTTCATCACATGCTACTGTACATCAATTCTCGGGACAACTGTACAACAAATAAAGCTTGTTTATTTGTTTGACTCATCAACCAACCAAAGTCAAAAGAAATACCAACAAGTGTTTGAAAAAAAATTCTCTAGTAATAATGGGAGGGAGTGGTAGGTGTCAAAGCAGATTGCTGTGAAGTTGCACCACAGTCACAATTTTGATTACAGAACCTTCGAATAATTAATAATTAGAATGAACGTGCATGAATCTTTTTTGACTTCAAAAGGAAGTCAAAAGGTGATATTTTAGTTGCAAAGTATGATTGGTAACCAAAGAAATAATTACATGTACATGGAATGGAATGCTCCTGTTGGAGTCTTTTCATCTCCCAATGCTCCTGGAGCCAACTTGCCTAAAACATCCTTCAACTTGGATTCCAATTCTTTGGCAGTCTTGTCCAATTCAGAAGTATCAATTAAAATACTGGTTTGATCCTCACTCATGAGTTTGTTGAGAGCATGAATGAGTGTAATACTGGCACGAGTACCAATTTTAAGGAATTTGTTAAGAGGAGCAAACAAACTCAACACTGGAACTCCTCTGAATGGAGCCTCAGCTAAGATTCCACCACTAATTCCAGTGCATGCAACCTCAATAGCAACTGTTGCATTCATTTCTTGCAATTTCTTTGCATAGTGTTCACTATTTGTGACATACCATACTTTTTCCTTGTAATCTTCTTGTTCTAAAAGTTTCAAAAGCTCTTCAGTTGTTTTTGGAGCATCTTCATCTTCAAAACTCATCATTTCTTCTCCTTCATCTCCTTCTTCATCTTCATCCTCATCTTCAGCAGCAGAAGATTGAATTCCAATTTTAATGTCATCAGTTGGTTGTTTTTTAACAGTTGGATCAACATCTAATCCATCCACAGAGATGAGACATTTTGATCGATGTCTTTGACAAAAATCATAAACAGCATCAATGATGTCATTTTGAATTTCTGGATCCTTAATTTCATATTCAGAAACAAAGACAACAATTTTCTTATTTCCATAAATTCTGATACCATGAGAAGGCTATTTCCAAAAAAGAGTTTTAAAAGAGTTGCATGAGTTGATTTCATAGTTTTAAAAGGGTGTTGATGAATAGATTCACAAACACTTACCAATCCATCTCTTACAACACCAAGAGGAGTGAAATAAGGAGATACAATATCACCAACCAATGGAAGTTGAAGTTGTTTGATGATATAATTTGCAGTCATGATGGCAGTCATACCCTCCTCAGAAGGAAAGCCTTTTCAAAGTGTTCATATGAATTCAATGTTATTATTAAACAATTTGATGATCATTAATGAATGATATGGGTAGGATTTTGATGATGCACAATATATTCGAATGATTATTATCAATGAATGTATAGGATGATGATTATGACATTATAACATTCATCATCATATTATAATACCAACCTTCAATAACAACAGTTCCATCACATTCAATAGAATCAAATTCTCTTAAAACAACCTTTCCGATTCGATTCTTTGAAATGATCTTGTATTGCTTACAAAATGCTGGTACATTCTGATCAGTGCTAGGCTTACCAGTAGCAACTGGAGGAAACATTTGACTGGCAGACTTTGGTGTCTTGGGGGTGATGGGTGGTTGTTGTTGTTGTTGCACTTGATCGGTTTGCATGGCTTGCATGGTGGTAAGAGCGTGGTGGGTGTGTGTGGCTAAAGATGATTAAAGATGACGAATAGAAAAACAATGTATTTTTTTTAAAAGGCTTTGAATAATTCCATTTTTGGATCTGATGAGAATTGGAGGAAATAAGACCAATAATGATTGGAGAGACAATCTTCGTCGGGAATTAAGGGATGTCTCATTCTCTCCGACGACACGTGTCAAATATGCACATCTGACCTATCCATCCAATGGTACATGAAGCTTTAGAGTTTTGTTGTCTGTTGTTGGTGGTTTTTTCATGAGGGATTGAACACGTTCAACTGCATTAACTGAAGATTTCTTTGAGTGATGTTGAAGAGAATGATGAGTTCCATAATCTATTCCATCACCATCATGATTCATTTGTTGATTCTGATCATTCTTCTTCTTCTTTGTAATTTCAAGTACTTGATATGAAAATGGATTTGGTTGTGGAATTTGTTTGAAAATTTCTTCAACTTTTGAAAAATTTCTTGCAATGGAGTGAGCGAGTAAAAGTGCATTCCATTCCTCTGTTGTGTGAATCATCACAGTGGATGATGACAAGTCTTCATTTTGTCCACTCTTATTACCAGTATTACTACCATTCTTGTAATTATTCTTGTTATTACTAGTAGTAGTAGTCATAGTAGTAGAATTTAATGTCCAATCATCATCCACAACAACAACATTATAATAATTTGGTATCTTGTTGAATAATTCTTCAACTTTTTCTACAAGTCCTTTCCATGCACATGTGAACATCATGACTCGATAGAGTTTTCTTGGAATTCGATGAGTATTGTAGAAAGGATGATGTGAAGTAGTACTAGTAGTGTTGTTTGCCATATCACTATTCACACTAGTGTGATTCAATACAAAAGGTCTTTGAAGAGGAGCCAATGGAGAGGAGGATGAATGAATTATAGTATAATAATAGAGAGGAATGTTTGGAATCATAGCACCACCATTCACACCATTCACACCACTGAGAGTCTTGTGAGCAACAGATTCGAATCGTTTCGCAATCACATGATCAAATAAATGAAATAATTGATCCCATTTGTTTTGATGTCCATAACATTGAATCATGATGGAATAGATTTGAATGAGAATAGAATTCAAATGTTGTTGAGGTTGTGAAGAGAAAGATGAAGAGAAATGATCCTTCTCCATAGAAGAAGTGTAACTGTTGTCACTCAGATTATCATCATTGTGACTCAGAGTCCTGGATGTTGTTGTATCATCATTTAACAACTTGTTCATCACTTCATAATACAATTCTTCTACTTTTTCATACATTTTCTTTTTCAGATATCCAAGCATGAGTATAGAATAGAGTGATGCATTTGGATTTGGTATTGAATTAAATAGTTGTTGCATTCTCAATACATTGGGTGTGGTATTGGTCAAGTCTGCATGTCTCACAAAACATGACAAGTAATAATAATAATTCTTTTGAAAAGTGTTGGTATGAGTAGTGGTGGTATGAGTAGTGGTGGTATTGGTAGTGTTGGTCAGAGTGTTGGTGGTACTACTACTACTCTTCATTCTTTCAAATTGTATCCAATCATTGAATACTTGTTTTGTCTTGTTTAAATGTCCAATTCGAGAATATCCTTTCAATGCACATGAAAAATGTTCACTACTCAATAAATCACGTGGTACATGATGATACAATACTTGTTCCATTTGTTCAAATTGATTCTCTTCAATGAGTCTTTCCATTTCAGCAATATATCGAAAGGAATCAAAATGATCATCCTTCTTCTTCACTACATGATGATCATTTGGTTTGGAATGATTTGAGAGATATTCAGAAGAGAAATGATCATTTGGTTTGGATTCAAGATAATATCTTTTAGGTGGAATGAAATGATTCTTTCGAAGTAATTCAATTTTAGAGAGTGTGGAAGGTGAAAAGAAACGTTCACAATCTTTTTTCAACCATTGATTGGCTTGTCTGAGATGTTCATGAACTTGTTCATAATCTTTGGTATCGATTGAGAGATTAATGAGAATTTCATAGGTCATCAAATTAGGAGAGAATAAAGATGATAGAGAGAATTGATCAAGAAATTTCATATTCTCATCCTTGTGAATATTTGGTGGAGAATGGATAGTAGTAGAATGGGTAGTAGTCGTATTCGTACTATTTGGAGAATTAGTAGTAGTCGTATTCATACTCATACTCTTTGGAGAATTCTCATTCCACATCTTGTTGTTCAACAAGGAATGATAAATTTGTTTCACAGTATCATATCTTTTCGCTCTATAAAAGATTGCCATCAATGTATTGTAATTATCAATAGAAGGTTCATCAATCAATTTAAATACTTGTTTCACTTTTTCAATTTCATTCTTTTTTTCAAACATTTCCATTAATATATTCCAACTCTCATCATCATGTCTTGGAATTTGTTTAAATAAATCTTGCATTTCATCAAATCTCTCTTGTTTTAAATAAACATCTAACATGATATTATAACTTGATGTATTCTTATATGGTAAATGTAGAAATATTTCTTCTACTTGATCATAAAGTGAATGACGAGCATAAATACTCATTAACATATTATAATGAAAAGTATTAGGAAATGGAATGGAATTAAAATAGTTTTGAATATTTTGTAAATGTTCTTGTCGAGAAGAGGGTGTTGTTTGTGAGAGAGAAATGGCTGCTAATTTGTTGAGATTTACACAATGTTTTTTTGATTCTTGTAAATCAAACATTTTGTCATAGACATTGGGATCTCTAGAAGAATGGAATGGTTGGAATGGTTGTTGATGAGATGAGACATGATTCTGTTGAGATGAGAGATGAACAGAAGAATGGAATGGTTGTTGATTCGAATGTGAGTCATCATAAATGTCCTCTTTTTCTTCTTCATGAGAGTAGTCATGATGAGTACTATCCATACCATTAGTACCATCCATACCATTAGTACTATCCATACCATTAGTACTATCCATACCATTTCTATCCATACCATTTCTATCCATACTACTATGAGAATGATCAATTAATTTTGTCATTTCTAAAATCTCACCTGTACCTCCAATACTATATGGAGAGGATGTTGTTGTTTTCAATGAACTGTCATTCAATTTCTGATGATGTTTTGAAACAATGACTTTTAAAAATTCATCATCACTTGCTCTTGATGTAATTTGATTAATTTCCTTTTCTGTCAATCTTCTCATAGGATCATGACTAGATTTAATAAATGGTGATAGATTGGAATCTCTTGGAATAAAACCAGTTAATTTTGATAATCCACCTGCACCATCATTGATATTTCCAAAGAGATGTCCTACTCCTTGTTTTTTACCTGCAATGGCTGAATTCAATTTTGATTCTAATTTTGATTCTAATTTAAATTCTTGTAACTGTGATTTTGAAAAATTGAAGGATTGAGATTTTTGAGAAAGATTGAGAAAGGGTGAGGATTGGATCATCTTGTTTTCTTTTTCGATTTGTCTTTGAGTTTTTGTGGTGGTGGTGGTGGATGAAGAGGATGGTTTTGGGGATGGTTTTGAGGAGGATGAAGAGGTCATCATAGTAGTCTTCTTGGTGGTTGGATGAGTGTTATCCAAAGTTTTTGAAGAGGCCTTCTCCTCAGTAGTCGTCGTGTTGATAGTCGAATTGGTAGTCGCCACTACTTTCTTGGATGTTGTTGTTGCTGTGGTGGTGGTTGTTGGCTTTTTAGTAGTAGTACTCTTCTTCTTCTTTGAGGATGTCATTCCAAGATGTTGTTGACTTGAGGTATGGAAAGGTCTGAGTTGTTGTTGTTGTTGATCCACATGCATGAGAGTAGAGGAGTAGTTGTAGTAGAAGTGGTGGTGGTGGTGGTGGTACTGGTCCGAACAGTCAAGTCTGCTACGGTAGTAGGTTCTTGTTGTTGTCGAAAAGACTTGTGCTTGCTTCAACATACTCTTTGAAGAGTTCTTCGAGAAGGAAAAGGATGAATAAAATCGCGTCATGAGAGAATGATTCATTTTTTTTTATTGTTTGTCCAAGGACGGAATTGATTGAAATCCTGCAAAGTGTGATGCAGGTGGTGGTCTTCGCGTGGTGGTCTTCGAAGATGAAATGAATTCAAATAAATGATGGTGGGAAAGGATGATTCATCACTCCTATTACAATAATACTAATAATAGATATCATCATTTGGGTGATGAGTACTAGTTGATTAGTGTGGTGGTAGTGGAGTGAACTCTCTCGCATGGTATTATTATTTCAAATCCAAAACACACTTGTGTGCTTGAGAGAAAGTGAACAAGTGAGAGCGACTTTAGAATCTTTCAACCAACTCTGAATTCGATGCATCATCGAATGACCTCTCCTCTTCTTCGTGTATATATGCATATATATGGGACGCGACTGGATGGCATAGAATTATCAATTACCTCTATATACTACTACTACTACTACTACTATTGGAAGGCATGAATCACCTCTCTTCGAGATGGAACAGAGCAAAATGTTCTGGATGAATCAAAAGAGTTGTTCCTTGAAAATCATTCCAAATTTTCCTCTTCTTCATCCACACATGATTAACATTTTTGTAATTTATATCTCATTCTCAATTCCTTTTCATCATCACAATCAAATAACTTGTCTTTGTTTGTCTTTTGATTCACTAAATTATGTAATTTACACATCCATCTACTTTTGCTTTTATAGTAACTTTCAAACCCTCGATATGGAAATTTTTTTAAAATTCCTCTAAAATCTTTCGAACATTGTTGGCATGGAAATAATTCAGTTGTTAATTGAATCCATTGTAATAATTTAGAATCATCTTGATGATTGGAATAATTTTCAATAAATGCATGAAATACATTCCATACATGAGGTCCAATAATTTCTCTTGTGAGCATTCCATCATTCTTTTCAATGGAACATACAGAATTCAATAATTGTTTTTTTTTATAATTTTCTAAAAAAGTAACTTGTTCTTCTGGTGTCAATGCCACTGGAGTGTTGTAATAAATATCATCATCATCACCACCACTATCATTCTTATCAAATTTGTGATTTGTGGATTTAACCATCAAATATACAAATAGAAAAAGTGCAAAGAGAATGACAAGAGTCAAGATCATTCGTCGGGAAGAGTTCCATCCGAATGATGATGATGATTTCATCGATGGAATGTTATTCTTTGTGATCATTATCATTGGACTCGAAGTGGTAGTGGTGTCTGTTGTTGTTGATGATGACAATGTCATTTCCGAGTGAGTCGGTGATGATCGATGATGTATGACGGTGGGTGGTGTCATCATTGAGGTGGTGCTAGTGTTCATGGGTGGTGGTGATGAGGAAGGTAGTGAGGATGGTAGTGAGGATGAATCCGATCGGACTGTCAGAGGAGGAGATTGTTGTTGGACCAACATATATTTTTTTTTTGAATAGAGGTGTGTGATCGCGTGTGACTCCCTCATGATGATGATGATGATGATGATGATGATTTCAACAACAACCTCAACAGCTTCCTTAATGATGTATTCAGAGAAACATCTCAGTGGTGAGCATTTCACCTCGAGTTTTACTAACTTTAGTACTTACGTGATGAAATGTTCTCTCTAATAGCAGTAAGGTTGATCGCGATCAGGCTGATGATTCTGTCAAGAACAACAACAATTTGGAAATATTTCCCAAAGCTTCATAAGAGTCTGTGAGCGCACTCAAAGCCATCAAAAGAAGTTTTAAACTTTTTGAACGAAAAAATATCAACAGAGACTTGTTGTGTGTTTTGATTTTTTGCAAGTCTTCGAGTTGTTGTTGTGAACTACCCCGACCGACCGACGACGAATCATTCATACCTCGACACCATCACTCTCTCACAACAACAACAACAACCTACCACCCGATCATCACACCTTCTCTGTGATACATACACATCGATTGAAATCAACCAAACTTCAATCACCACCACAAATACCACTACCACCACTCTGTAATTTTGGAGAGAGGGTCTCTCTGATCATCACACCTTTCCTCCTCTTCCTTCTCCTCATTATTATTATTATCATTATCAGAACACTATTCAACAACAACAATGAAATTCACGACATTTAGTACCACAACAACAATAACAAAACACGCGTGGTTGTCCATAGTATTGATGGCCACAGTGGTGTCGGTCATGGCACTCTTTCTCGGTGGCACCTTGACAGCCACTGCTCAGGAGTACTCTGCTTCTGCCAACAACAACCAAGTGTTGACTTTTTCTGAGACTATTACTACTGCACTTGCTTCTGAAACTATTACTACTATTACTAATACTGCTGCTACTGATGCTGCTACTGACTCCTCCTCCTCGGACTCTTCCACCACCACCACTAATACCATTCTAGGATATGTTGGTGCCATCATTGCCATTCTCTTTTATGGTAGTAACTATGTAGTCACAAAGAAATATCCAACAGGTGATGGTGTGGCATTCAGTTGGCTCATGTCCAATGGTATTTTCTTTGTTGGTTTTCTCTCATTGGCCATCACCACTCAGAATCGATTGTATTTTGATGCAAGTGGTCTCATTGGTGGTACCATTTGGGGTATTGGTAATTTATGTGTCGTACCAATTATTAAAACTGTTGGATTGGGTTTAGGATTTTTATTATGGAGTGGATCGAACTTGATTGGTGGATATTTGGTTGGTAAAATTGGTTTATTTGGTGTTGAAAGAGAAGTCATTGATAGTGTGGGTGGAAATGTGATGAATATCTTTGGATTGGTGTGTGGAATTGTGAGTTTGTTATTATTCTTTTTCATTAAACCACCTTCAGAGAAGAGTGGAAGTACTACTAGTGGTGGTGTGAATGGTGGTGTGAATGGTGGTGTGAATGATGAAAAGAGTAGTAATGATGGTGGTGGTGTGAATGAAAATGATGGTGAAAAGACCATCGATGAGGAACAACAAGAGACTACTACTACTAGTAGTACAATAGGAGCAAGAGCAGCTCAAGAAAATTCCTCCTCTGCCACCTATGGATCGATGGAAAATGGAAATGAACATTCTTCCTTGTTGGGTGGTGGTGTTGGTGGTGGTCATACTCGTAGTAATGAAAAGATTTACAACAACGATCATTCCTCCATTAATGGAAATGTTCGAACATTCACAAAACTTTCCAATCATCCTACTCTTTGCAAATTGATGGCCCTTAAAGATAACAAAATCTTTTTAAGAATTGTGGGTATTGTGTTGGCCATTGTTTCAGGATGTTTGTATGCAGTGAACTTGACTCCTTTCAAATTATGGGTTCAACATGAAATGTATATTCACAATAAGGCACCCAATCCTATTGACTTTGCATTCTCTCACTTGAGTGGAATTTATTTATTGAACTCTGCAGTATTTATTATTTATATTCTCTTTAAAAAGAATACACCACAAATATGGCCTAATATGATTTTACCAAGTATGATTTGTGGTGCCATGTGGGGCATTGCTACACTTGGTTTATTATATGCTTCTTCATTCTTGGGATTTACTGTTGGTTATCCATTAGTGGCAATTGGACCAAGTTTAGTTTCAACCTTTTGGAATGTGTGTGTATTTAGAGAAATTACAGGTTTGAGAAATTTGATCATTCTCTCATGCTCATTGGCATTTGCCTTAATTGGTGTGATTTTATTGGCAGTGAGTCGAATGATTTAATAAACCTGACCTGATTTTCATTGATATCGTCATCATCATTTAAAACGAAGACTTGTTCTTGGAACCATATATGGTTCTTGGAAGCACACCCTCTCACCGTCATCTAAATGACATTTCATTATTGATACCATCATCATGACATCATTAAAAATACGAACAGGCAAATGTTATCTTCTTTTTTTAATCATTCCTAATGATCAAATGTTTATTGCATTGCACTGTCTTGTCAATACTCTTTGAAAGCAAGTAATAATTCCATAAGAGCAACACAAAGTAAATAAAGTATTGATTGGAATAGGAGAAGAGAGAGTGGTAAGTAAAGATGGTCATCAAAATCAGTGTGGAAGTACCCAACAATATCAATAACACATAACTGTAAATATTAATATTAAAAAATAGATATTTGAATGGATAAAAGACCACATATAAAATCAAATCATAGGTATTATCAGGTCTATTTCTATTAAATTTCTTTCCAAGAGATCGAAATATTGAATTATTAAATTGAACCAATTGATTACAGGAATAGGTCTTTTCATTACGCCATGTTTCAATAGTCAGAGGAGTATTCGTATGATTGGAACTTGTCGTATGGCTGCTTCCATTCATTGCATGATTAGTATTCACAGATGTAGTAGTACTGGTACTGCTGCCATTCAAACCACCACCACCACCACTATGACCACTACTACTACTGCCATTCAAACCACCACCACCACTCATTAATTTATCCTTTCGTTGTTGTTGTTGTTCCTTCTTCCAACATCCAATCAACTTCATGTGTGAATAAATGTAATGAATGTGAATATCTAAATAGATCCAACAATGCAACACTAGCATGTTCACACCATGTAATATTAAAAATAATAAATATTGAGTGTTAATGATATTTCCAATGTGTAATGTGGATGTAATTTGATATTCAGAAATTGGTGGTAAAAATAATAATGGATAAACCCAAATATAATAAGTTGTTTCAATAGATGGTAGTAAAACCATATTAATAAATATTAATAAAAACATTTTGCTATTCATCTTTGTATTAATTTGTTTGAAATCATTTGATGATGAATTACTCCGATGTATTTTCAAATAAATGGTATAATATATTATATTCGGTAAAAAATAGAGTATGAAATGAAATATTCCATATTGAAACAATATATAGAATATTGAATAGTAAATGCTAATCAATGTCATTAAAAAATGTAAAATAGCAATACATTTGTAAATGAGCGATTGATTAGAAAGAGTCAATGTTGGTGAGGAATTTCCTATTGAGAATGTTGAGTGAGGATTCGAATGCGGCAGATGTTGTGATGATTGTGTTGAGGACAATGAAGAGGATTTGTGTGCAAGATTCACATGATGATTCAATGACGACGAAGACGACGATGAGGTCCCAGATCCTCCTCCTCCACTCATAGGATGGTTACTATTCGATAATATCACTGTACTCTGTTTGTTTTGTTGTATAACATCCTCAATTGAATTGTGATAATAATTTCTCAAATATTTCTGAAATATAAAAGTACATTGAAGTACTAATATATTCATGTTATATTCATGATGAGGATAAATGTAATAGTATTTTAAAAATACATTGAATAACAGATAGCAAAGAAGGAAATTGCGGAGATGATGAGGAGGGGTCGATGGAGGAAGAAGAGAGTGTTGTTGTTGTAGGGATGGTGATGATGAGGAAGATGGAATGGTCGTGTTATTTTGATGAGAAGGAATGGAGTTGGTAAATCCGTTACTCGACGAGTATGTGGAGATGAAATGTTGTTGCTGATTTTGGTGGTGATGATGATGAGAGGAGCCTGTTGTTGTGCTGCTGCTACTACTACTACTGGCAACACCACCAGTATACGTCGCCGACATTTTTTTCATTTTGTTGTTGGTGTTGTTGTGAGCAATAATTGGTGTTGTTGTTGTTGTTGTTGAGGTTAGTTGGCTCATCATCCTCCCTGAGAGAGAGTCTCTCTCTTTTCAGAAAGGATCCCCAATGATCCAATCGTTTTTGGCACTACCTTGTTGAACTCGATCATTCATGATCATCATCGTCGCTGATTGATGGTGGATATTCTCTCTCAACACACTTGCCCACAAGTGCAATTCTCGAACATCACTATTAGGGAGAAGGCTCAATGTCGTCGTGTGTTCAGAGAGTCGTCGAGTCTCTCTGTACAACCGTTTGGCTGGGATTCTTCATCCTTCGCTTTTTAAAAAATATGCTCTCCTCCTCGAGATTTTCTTCCCTTTGCAAAAATCGTGCTGCTCTCGGACAACAACTGCTCTTCAAGAAGAAGGCTTGTCCCATCACCAACACCTGTTCTTCTTTTAATTTATTCTCATCATCAAATACTTCATTATTTTCTACATTTAATCAATCCCGTGATAAGAGTACTCTTCTCCTTATTGAACACAATGAAAAACAAATTAATCCTTCCGTGTTCAGTGCTCTCAAGGCTGCTAAACAATTAAAATCTGACCAATTGTTGGGTTTTATTGTTACAAAGAACGCATCACTTGTAAAGGAATTGACTCAATATTTCAACAAAGTGATCCATGTCAATGAAGAGTATCATGTTGCTGAAGAATATGAACAAGTTCTATTGGGATATATTAATAAGAGTAATGATGGAATTTCTCATATTCTTGCTCCGCACACAGTGTTTGGTAAGAATATTCTTCCTAAATTGGGTGCAACATTGAAATCACAACCCATTGTTGATGTGGTTCAGATTTTGAATGAATATGAATTCATAAAACCAATCTATGCTGGTAATGCGATGGCACAAATTCAGTTCAAACCAAAAGAAACTAAATCATTGATCTTGACCATTCGTCCAACATCATTTGATAAGGATTATTCAACAGTTGGTGGTGATTCACAAGTGGTTGAATATGGTGATGCTTCAACGAGTACCACCAATTCAACTCGTCAAATTCCAAAATTATTGAGTTCAAGTGGTGCTGGTGAAAGTGATGCTTCCAAGAGACCTGATCTCTTACAGGCCCAACGTATTGTTTCTGGTGGTCGTGGTCTCAAGAATGGTGACAATTTCAAACTTCTCTACGATTTGGCAGATACTATTGGTAATTGTGCTGTTGGTGCGACACGTGCTGCTGTCGATGATGGATATGTTCCAAATGATATGCAAGTGGGTCAGACTGGTAAAGTGGTTGCACCAGAGTTGTACATTGCTGTTGGTGTGAGTGGTGCTATTCAACACTTGGCTGGTATGAAAGATAGTAAAGTCATTGTGGCCATTAATAAGGATAAGGAAGCACCAATCTTCCAAGTGGCTGATTATGGAGTGGTTGGAGATTTATTCCAAGTCGTTCCTGAAATGACTGAAGCTTTGAAAAAGAAGTAATTTAATAGTGATGATGTATCATCATGATTGACAGGTTGATGAAATAATTGATCGATCAACAATAAATTTTGGAGAGCAATTTACAAGCCATATGAATGGCCTACAAATACACTCTCTTTGAGAAACAATAACTGCGCACACATGAGATTCCTATGCTACAAAATCTCAGCGACTCTATTATGTACTTCTTGACAGGCATCAATTGTATTTAAGAGTCTTCGTTGGTCTGTCATAGGGTGTTGTTGAAATGCTCGAATCGGTTGCATTTCTTTTCGAAAGTCCACTACTGCTACTCGAGCCAACACTAGGTGATGATTGACCACCATTATTATTTGCTGATAAATGTAATTTTTCAAAATGTCGTTGTAATAAAGATGTCCTATCTGTGGTAACAATTTGTTTTGGTTTTGAATGTGTGTATATTAATTTCGGAGGATTGAGATGAGATCTTGGATTAGGTTTAGAAAAATTCTTTGCATTAAATACAGGAAGATCTCCGAGTATGGATTGTTTACTTGTTGATGTCGAGGATGGTGAATGATGTTGATGGTTCATCATGGTCATTTCCGATGAAGAAGATTGTTCATGATGAGTGGTGGTTTTAAGCATTTTTTTAAATCTGAAAATTCCAAGTTGTCCAATCGATCGAAACGTGCAATTCACGACCAATCAATAATGGAGTCCACACAGTCCACACTGCTACGACTACGACTATTACTACTTCAATAGAAATCAAATAGATTCTGAATAGTACAACCATATCACAGAACCATATCTTTTTACTTCTTCTTTGAGTCACTCTTTCCATTCACTGCAGCACTCATTCTTCCAACATTCTTTCTATTAATTCTCATTTCCTTTTTCATCTTTTCAATTTCCTTATTCTTTCGATCGATTTGATTTTGTTCCAATCGTTCTCGTCTCAAACTATCCAATACTTCCTTGTACTTTTCTTTTCTCACAAATGCCTCTTCACTGGCAATTTGTTCACGTGCAGATCTTAGGAATTGATTGTCCTTTCTCAATTCAGACATGGCCTTTCTCTTCTCTCTTGAAATCTTCTTTCGAAGTGTTTTCAATTTGGTTTGTTGAGGATCTGAACTTGAATAACTGTATTTACTCTTCACAGAGTCAATTTCAGAAGAATGTCCAAGGAATGGTTCAAATTCAGTGATTGGTTTTGGACGTTTGGTCTTGTAATTGAGAGGTGTTTTGATTTCATTAATATTTTGAATGAAGGGAGTAAAAGTGGTACTAGTAGTACTATTAGTGGAATTATTAGTAGTACCAGCAGTAGTAGTGGAATTATTAGTAGTACCAGTAGCAGATGTGGTAGCAGTGGTGGTACTATTGATGGTATTCGTCATCATGGAAGAGAATGAAGAGAATCCCTCAAAGATGATATTATAATTCTCAATATGGTGTCTGTGAATCGTTTTGATGATTGTATCATCAGAACTAGTGCTGATTAGAGTCTTGTAGTGTTCATTGGAAACGATGGATTTGGAGAAATCTTTGGCCAAGTGTTGACTATAGATGGACAATAAATGATGTGCCCATGTTTCATTCAACAACAACAACAACAACATGGTGTCATGACTCGTCTTGCATGTATCTTCTTCATAAAGAGCTCTCAATAAATCCATCTTTTGAGAAGGCATCTCAGAGCTACTACTAGTCTTATTCTTATTCACAGAGTCTAGAACCTTATTCTTGCTTGAAGTGGTGGTATTGCTGTTGTTGATTCTTCTTGACATGGATAACACCAATTTAAGAGTATTCACCACGTCTGGAGAATAAAAAGTACATTCACAATCAATAATGATTGCAAGACTCACTAAAAACAACACCTTGCAAATAGTAATGGGCATGGATGGATTGACAAATTTGGATGATTTTTCCAAATAGAGATGAATCAATAAATTAGTAAGAGAAAGTAGAGGACTATCCATTCTCTCCTTCAGAGGATACACTCGAGTGATCATTTTCAATACAAGTAATTCTCCTAAATTAGGTAGAGTCTGATCTTGATACTTGTTAAATGTTTCTAATAAAAAGGTATGAAATATATCATGAGCCACATTTGGTAATTTGGTTGTTAATAAGAAGAGAGCATTGAGAGTTTTGTCTAGAAGGTGTGTTTTGAAATTCTTAGATGATGTTAGTAACCATTCAGAAAATCCAAATTGTTTCACCATCAAGGTCACAAGAGTAGAAAAGAGTTTCTCATTTTCATCTTTGGAATTATTTTTCACAAGTGAAGAAAAGACATTCTCATCATTGGTTTCATCACTCTTTTTGAATAATTCATAAAGAGATTGTAAATCTTCATCGGATGCTTGTAATGTTGTTGAATCTTGCAGCATTTCAGAGTCTTCTCCATGAAGATTCTCAAATGGATCCTCTGATTCGTCATCATTCATGGACTCGGTACTTTGAATTGATTCATTGTCATCATCAGCTTCTTCTTGAGGATCCTCTTCGTTACGAACGTCAATGTTCTCATCATGTTCCACATCTTCTTCATCATCATTAATAAAACTATCCTTAAGATAGGACGTTTCATCATTGTTTGTTGATTCATCCTCTTCCATCGTCTTTTCTAAATCAATTTCTTCTTCTTCGTAATCATCACTCTTGTCAGAAGACTCTTGTTCGGAATGAATTTCATTCTCTTCTTCACTTTGGTCATCATTATTTTCAGAAGAGGAATCATTCTGTGTCAATTCCTCAATCTTGGTGAATTCTTCAGATCTCTCAGTGATGGACTCTTTTTGGCAAGTATTCGACATGTTTGTAGCATTGTTCTTTTTAGATAACAAGACATTCAAATCAATATCCTCTCCCTTCTTAATCATTTCCATAAAATTATCATAATCTAAACTTTCCTTTGTGTGAGTGGTAGTAGTACTAGTATTAGTATTGGTAGTATTAGTACTAGTAGAGGTAGTAGAGGCACTGGTACTAGATTCCTTGTTTGTTGACTTGTGATTTGAAACAACATTTAAATGTTTCATTAAATCATCCATATCACTATCTAATAATTGAATCATTTCTAAATTCTCTTCTTTTTCCATCTTTTGTTCCAATTTCTTTTCTTTGAACCCTCTAATTCTCAAATTCATTCTCTCTCTTTTCGATAATTTTCTTTCTATTTGATCTTGCTGAGTAAATGTTGAAGAGACTTCACCTCTTGCAATTCCCTTTAAATTTCTCAATACAGAAACTTCATCATTGGTACTAAATTTGGAATCAATATCATCTGCTTGATAATCATCTCGAAACAAATCTCTATCAATAGCCTCATCGATATCACCCAATGCTGAAAAGGAAGAGAGTTTTGTTTTTTTACCTCGATCCAATTCATCTAAATCATTCTCATCATCTCCGATTTGAAATTTTTTTCTCTTTTTATCCACTTTGGAAAGAGTTTTTTCAAAGGCTAATTGTCTCTTATCCACAAATTGAGAGGGTTTTTGTTGTTTCCAAAAATCCTTCAACAAGGTGTCCTTTCTAATGTTGATATCATTGGATCGGGCTTTGCTGGTATGACGAACTTGAGAGGTGTTTGTTCCTAAAATTTGTTTTTTACGTTGTTGTCGAATATTTTCGAATGGATTGGTATTCAGATTGATACTTTTGGCAGAGGTTGCAATTGCTTTCCGTTCCTCCACAGACAAGGGACCTGTTCGCTTGCGATGAGAGTGTTGGTGGTGATTGGATTTTGGCATTTTTTTCAATTCTCTAACTTCAACTTTTTGCATGAAGAGATGCCTCAGGGATTACAATTGCTGGTTTATGCCTTTCATTCGGGAAGAAGTGAGAGACTTCGTCGTGTCTTTGATCATGTATCACTCTTGTTTTCATATTGGATGCGTTCTCGAGATGTCCCACCTATCATTGTGAGTCTGTTTTCATTGATTCACTGGATGCCAAGCTAGTGTGCGCACCGTTGGTTGCTCTATTTATTTGAAATTTTGTCAAAACCAAAATATTGCGGATGCCATTTTATGGCAAAAGGAGAGTAACCTTCTCTCTCAAATCTCCTTTCGCTCCATTCATGATGATACTCAAATATTGCATCACACAGACCTGTACTGAATTCAACTTGTTGAATAAACCTTACCTAGCTGATTACTAAGAATTGTTCCATCTTGTTAAACGTTGTATTTCAAATGAATTGATTTTCGAAACCTTTCCATATTTTTGTGTTTGATTGGAAAAAGACCTCTTTCAGTTCCAGAAAACTCCCTTATTAGGGCTCTTTCATTTTGCGGATTTATGTTTGATTTAACATCAACATGATCCGGTTCATTTCAAGCAGAAGAATGATGGCTTTGCTTTGATTCAATTCATTCATTCTCTCGACGATATGCAAACGACCCCATAATTTTCCAACCACTACCAAAATCGTCGGTACTGCGGCTTGCATCGTCGTCAGGCGCTCATTCATTTTATTAATAGCATCTCTTTCAATTTGGAGGCCAAAAGCAAAACAATTCATCACGATTCATTGCGAATGGTGGTGTCCAAGTTTGTGTTCAAAAAAATTATTAAACCTTCCTTCTCCGAATTTAATATTCAATACAAACCCGAAACACACAGAAGCAACGGTTGTTGATGGTCCTATTCAACAAAAAAGCATCAATATTATTGACCGATAACCGTGCAACCCAACAACTACTTTCATCTCTCATAGTTCGTAGTTTGCAACTCAATATTTCTCGAATTTTCTCTTGAGTCCTCTTGAGTCGTGACCTTGACGAAGCGAGCCTCGACTGGTCTACACCGCACTCTCAGCAGCAACAACACCTCTCCCCTATTGAATCATCAACACTACAATGAATCATAATCATAATACGACTTTCAAAAAGCTGCAACAGCAGCAACACGATCCCAGTGCCATGAATAGAACCTTTACTCCTTCGCCTTCTCATTCCTCGAATTTAGCCTCTTCCTTTACCAATACCAATGGTGAAATGATGAAAAAGCTATGGCGGAGTTGTGGTAAGAAAGCTCTCATGAAATTTAAGCTTACTGAATTGAAAGAAGAGCTTCGAAAGAAGGGATGTACGTTGCATGGAAACAAGGCTGAACTTGTTGAACGACTTCATGAAAAGTATATGAGTGAGGAGCAAACACCATCATCCTCGCATGCTCTAGCCTCTTCTTCTTCCTCATCAACAACAACACCCTCTTCTTCCATCGTGAATACCATCATCACCACCACCACCTCTCCAGAATCGATATCTTCCACATGTTCTTCTTTAGGCTCATCTCCAAATTCTTCAATTTCATCATCCACCGTTACCACCACTACTACTCCTCACAACACTTCTCAGAGTGGAGAAGGATTAACGAAGAGTGCTTCCAGTGGGTCATTACCTTCACCGTCCTATTCGACCAAGACCACACATACTTCCCCGAACCAGACAATGACTGATCATCATGACTCATCGAATACTGCTCATTTGAATGAACAACGAAAGTCAGCCTACATCAAGAAGAATACCTCGAATACACCTGTTGTTACATTTGCACCTTTTTCAGCCATGATGATGAATAATAATACTCTTCAGGATAGTATGAATCATGCTAGTAGTAATACCACTCAAATGAGTAACAACCATTCGACGACGAGTAATTCTTCTCTTACAACAACGATGGGCAGCAATAGTAGTGCTAGTAGTAATACCACTCATCACTCTCCCCATCACACTACATCTCCACCTTCATCATCGTCTTCATTGCATGCTTCTACCAACATGTTACTTTCACCTTTACCTTCAGTGAATCGAGATGCCTTGTTATCACCTCCATCGAGAGTGAGTTCTGCTCCACCTGCAAGTATGTTTACACCTCATCATCATGCTACTCCTTTGATATCTCCTCCTTTCCATCCTCTCTATGCTAGCATGTATTCTTCTGCAGCAACAAATACAGGAGCAATTGTTTCACCACCCAATAATGGGTCATCTTTATTTTCAACGAATAGTCTTGGCAATAGTAATTCTTTGACATCACCTGGTGTGGTTGGTGGTGTGAATGGTAGCAATAGTAGTAGTGGCTCGACGAGTAGTCCTTCCGCTCTTCACTCTCAACAACAGAATGGTAAGAATAAGACATCTTCAGCTCTACCACCTGCAAGTAATGTTCAACTTCCTCCTCCTCCAAATATTTCTGCATTGCCATCCACTTCTTCTCTTTATAGTCCACTCTTTTATGGAGCTCATAATTCTAAATTACCAACCTATCCTCTTGCTTACAAATTTAACACTCCGTTGCAACCAATTTCACCTTATCAAAATCCTTATGGAATGCCTTTTATGAACTTTAGTGCATTTTATAATGTGAATGGACCAATGGGACAAACTACAAAGAAGAAGAAAAAGAAGAAGAATACATCCAATGAAAACACTGCAGTACTCAATTCAGAATCTGTTCCTTCATCCTCTCAAGAATTAACACAACAACAACAAGTCGAGTCGAGTGGATTTGAAACGGATGAATTCTTAAGCCTTGAAGAAATTGAATACTACAATTCCAATGTTGATTATAATTCATCCTCAGATGATCATGGAAACACTTCACAAAAAAGATGCCTTAGTGACACTGAGCTTTATTTTGACCAAGGTCTTGATTCTGAAACTTATAACATACTCTATCCCCAGCCAACCAATGTTCCACACAAGAATAAGAAACAAAAGCAAGAACATTTGAACACGGAGCTGAATGGATATTATGATGATCTGTTTTATGACAATAAGGATAATTTGGAAATTCAAGAAACAGCCAATTTAACACCAACGAATGAAGCTTTGAATGGATCTTCAAACGTGGTACATGACATTAGTTTTAGAGTTCGCTTGTATATTGACAGCAATTCTAGCGATGAAAAGGATGTCGTGGTAAAAGATGACAAAACTTGGCCAGAGGTTGTAAGACAATTAATTTCCGATTATCAACCATTCTATAAGAGCTTTTTGTTTGATTTACCTTCAGACAACTTTACCATTATCTTACACTCAAAACAAGAAGAAAAGATTCTTTCAGAAGATTCAACCATTCTTGCCAGCCGTTTGAGTGGAAGTGATTCTATCACTATCACTCTCAAACAAACAGATCACCATTTGTGTAGATTCAACTTGGAGGTTGACAGCATTACATCAAATGGCATAAATTTAAATGAAGAGGATGGCTATGACCAAGATAATGAAGATGATGATGAGTTAGAGGTTGAGGAGAGCCAACAGGATCATGAAGACGAACATAATCAAGAGGAAATGAACTGTGCTGACCAAATGTTCTTGAACTTAATTGAGTCAATGTAATATTTGCGAAGTAAATCTGTGTAAAAAAGAGATTCCAATTTTGACAAAATTCAAAACCCAAATGTCTTTCGTTTAATATTTGGTGCAGTGAGAGGTTTTTGGCCACGAGGTGTGGAAATGGACGTTATGGACATTGAAAAAGAGTGGTGTGATCCTTGACGCTGAATCAATGAGCTTCGAGAGGGAAGACCAATTAAACTAGAAGGCTGTGCGTGCGCTAAGAGTTGCTTTCTTGCTGAGTGAGAGGTTAGGATATTTGTTCTTGGGGATGGCTTGACAGTCGTTAGCTGCTGTTCCGGGGTAAAATCAATGATTTTAACTTGAGTGAAGCTTGGGTAATGTGGAGGTACGTCATCTGTTTCTGCATTCTCGAAAATGGGTTTTCGATCGAGATACTTCTTTTTTTGCTTGACCTTCTCTGCTTTAAGCCTTAACTGCCTAATGTTCTCCTGTATAAAATCAATTTCCTCTCGCTCAACGATATGATCACTCTCTAAAAATCTTGTCACTTTCATTCTAACACCTTTCTCTTTCTTTCGTTGTAAAATAAGCTTCTTGAGAGGATCATCATCAAAGCAGGTTGAAAATCCATGTGATTGAATATTGAGATGGTTTGAGTAACGTTGAGAGTGGAGCGTTGGCTGCACACCTCTCTCATCTTTTAGCTCTGTTGGTTTTGGCATTTCAGAGGCTTTTTTCTTGATATCTTCATAAAACTTCTCAAGAGCCTGTTTCACATCTTCCTCTGATATTGCATCGTGTTGATTTTCTTTGGAAAGTTGTGGAAATAATACTGATGTTACGGTAGTTTGATTGTGATTTGAAAAGTTATTCATTCGAGATGAGAAAGAATAGATTGGGTCTTGGGAGGTGAGTATAGAGGTGTTGGCTAATGAGGTAAGCTCAGCATCTGAATTTTCCAAATCTTTGGATCGTTCAGAATTGAACATTGCATTATCTGGTTCATCAATAATTTCTTCACAAAATAAATTAACAAGGTCAGAATCGGATTTGTTCCTTTTCAGTCTAGGTTTTTTGAGAGACAAGAGTCTTTGAAAAGTTTTGAGTAAAAGTTCCTTATGCTTTAAAGTTTTGAGCTTGGATATTGATTCTATTATAACACTATCATCTTGAGTTGAATTTTCTCTTTTGTTGTGCTTGTAAAAGGTTAGTTCTGTATTTCTTGTGCCCAACAGATTGGAATCACTTTTGCTTCGTTTAAGCTTCATCTCTGAATCAATCATGGAGAATAGCAGTCTCTCATGTCCGTAATCAAAGTAAACACCATTATCACTTCCTTTCGTCTTTTCATAATTTTTGCTATTGGAGGAATGGAATTCTTCCATTCTTTGAACAAATTGTTTTTTTCGTTCAACTCCTTCGAAGGTCTTCAAGATAGCATTTCGTGGAATTGGTTTGGACATGAGTAACGAAACAACATTGATGTGAAGATCAGTGTCAAGCTTTGGTCCTTCACTGTCTTGGGCCTCCTGCTCTAAATATTCGTCCAATAATTGTTTTTGTTGCAGTTCTTCCTCTTTTCTCTTTTTTTTCTTCCAGCAATTTTGCCTCCTTTTGTTTTTCTAACCTTCGCTTTCGTTGAAGATCCCAAAGTGTAAATTCTTTTGGAGCTTCCAATTTAATTGTATGCAAAATATCCTGCAGTTCCAGTCCAGAGAAGTACTTATTTTCTTCAATGTTTTGAAATAGGTCTTCCTCATCCTTTCCTGAAAGAGTTAAAATTTTGAAAATATTCGTTGTTCCTAATTCTTCGTCTGTTAAATACGATCTACTAATTACGTTTGAAATTATTTGAGAATATTCTTGTTTCTTTTCATTACAAGAGGCTTCACTTGTTACTTTTTTCTTTTTTCTGTTTTCTTTTTCCTGTTGCTTCCTTATTAACTTGTTTGTGAGTGTAGAGGGATTAGAAACTGGAAGAGGTTTGGGTTGATCAAAAATTTTGTCGTCAAGTTGGAAGACTGAAGGAGAGAGGGACTTTTTAGGTTTTGGAATTGCAGGAGAGATTTCATTTTGGACTGGAGGAGGTGGCGTGTTCGACGTTGCACTCTTGATCTGGTGAGATTTTAAGGGTTTTTTCGACCGCTGAATTTCCAACGATGCATTAATGCTCTCATTAAGACCATAATTAGATAACTGATGAGTTGGAGAGGGAGTTTTCATTTCATGATCCCCGATTACCGAGTTAAGGGAATATATTTTGGTTTTTGATTCGTTTGGAGGTAGTAAAGATCTATCAGTACCTCGTTCCCCTTGATTTAACAGATGTGATCCAAATACGCCAATGTCAGTTGGCGATTCTTTAGTTTGTGGTATTGGTGATAAAGAATGGCTATTGAAAGTGTTTCTTCCGACATGAATCGTATTGCGAAGTGTTTCTTGTGGTGAGGATGGTCGCTGAATAGACTTTTGTTGAGGTAAACCAAGTTGAGAAGAGTTTGAAACTGGAGGAAGAGGACTAATTCTCGGAAGAGGAGAGGGAGATTTAGAACTACTGGTGGATATCCATCTGTGATGTTGGGGTATTGGCATGGTAATACCAGATGGAGACGGACTCTTTGATAAATGAGATGAATTGATTCTGTTGATCACATGGAGAGGCTGTTCTTGCTTTGGTTTCGGCCTCATTTGCCCAACCGCCGATTCTTTCTCTTCCATCATCTGATCGCTCTCCCCTTCCCTAATGATGATGGAATATGTATGGCTCATGTTCACCCAAGAACCATTAAGAGAGAGATCAAGCAATTTTTTCCTGCTTTCTAAAACCGCGCCAGGCTGCAAAATTACGATTCGATAATAAAAGCGATCATCAGCTAAGGCTTACACACGACATATGAACTTGGATCCTTTACGCTTGAAATCATCGTTTTGATAGTTGATTGTTGAATGAAAATTTATGATAGTAGTTTCTTTGGATTACTTCATTTCTTGAAGCACAATTGTATTCATCATGAATATTATTATAAACTCGGATCGTGATTATTTCCGTTTCTTGTCGAATGGTGATACTGTAACAGAGCTATCGGTCTCGCCACCATAAATATGTTGAGAAACTTTATACATTTCATACGAAATTGCCATAGAGAACAAAAAGCATGTTGTAACACAAACTCCATGAAGGGTTGATGCAAAAATCTCTGCAGGAATCAAGCATAAAACCATGTCGTACCATTTAATACTGGATTTGAGATTTCCGTAAGCCGTGAGAATAAACATGTAAATCAAGCTACACAAAAATCCAACAAAAACCTTTCCTTTGTCAGAGGAAAGAAGAGATTCTTTGAAGAAAATCAATCCGAAGAAAGTAATTCCAGCCAATGTGGCTGCAGCAACTAGCGAAGAAGATGATGAAGACATTTTTTTGTAATTCTTCTTGTGAAGACCCGATATCATGTGACCGATACTCTATTCCACCATTAATAACTCTATTTTTCATCCTAGGATCTTTGATCTTCATCATCATCCTCTCTTTCGTATAATAGTTGAATCAAATAAGAGAACCTTCTGATTCACACAACAAAAAATGCCATGCTCCGAAGAAAACTCAATCATCTTGTTTTAATTTCATCATCATTTATTAAATCAAATCAAACCTTGATATTATTGAATATACAAAATTCATGCAGTGGGAATAATTTTTCTGTCAAAACAAATCATTCCAAGTGCAATTTTGAATTCAAACATATTCAATATGAAGAAACTTTGTTACAAAAAAAAATGCCGAACAACAACCAAGATGCTTCTATGCCACCATCCTCCTCCGATATTAGCAACAATACCTCCACAACTCTTCCATCATCATCATCTTTAGTTGATTTGATAGAAGGAAAATATTACCCAAGTGGTACTCATCACAATATTTCGAACATTAAGAGTATTCCAAGCGGCTATCAATGCATCGATGAAGGATCAGCCACGGTTCTCTATGCCAATGATACCGAAGCTTTCTATAACAAGGTTCAAGTATTCAATAGAGATGTTTCTACACTAGTGATTAAAATGTTCAATGAAACAAGAAAAGAAGAAAAATCAAAGCCTCCAACGGGACGAAGAAAAAAGAAAGAGGTGTCATCTTCCACTGAAATGGATACATCTTCCGACAACGTAAAGCCATATGAAGGATTGAAAATTTTAGAAGCCTTATCTGCAACTGGTTTGAGGTCCATTCGTTATTGGCATGAAATTCCAGATGTTAAACAAATTATTGCAAACGACTTGTTACCTGAAGCAGTTCAGGTCATCAAGAGAAATGTTGAGTTTAATGATATTTCTGAAAATTGTGTTACAGCCAATCAAGGAGACGCCATCGCATATATGGCATCAAACTCTGGTAAAGCTTTTGATGTTGTTGATTTGGACCCATATGGATCAGCAGCACCATTTATTGATGGTGCTGTCCAATGTGTGGATGGAAATGGTGGACTATTGTGTATCACTTGTACTGACATGGCAGTATTATGTGGTCAACAACCAGGAACCTGTTTTGCAAAATATGGTGCTTATCCACAAAAATTGAAAGCATGTCACGAACAAGGTTTGAGAATGTTAATTTCATCCATTCAAACTAGTGCATCTAGATATAAGAGATATGTAGTCCCTCTTCTCTCATTGAGCGTTGATTTCTACGTTAGAGTATTTTTGAGAGTTTACACTTCACCAGAAAAAGTGAAGAATATTTATAAGGAAATGGGAAATGTTTATGTTTGTTCTGGCTGTGAAGCATTCTTTACAGAAACATTTGGTGGAGGGTCCAGTGCCAACAGCAAGCAATTCCATGAACATGGTACGAAAGCAACAATTCCAAAGGAAACCTGTCCAGAATGCGGATGGCGACTTAAACTATCAGGTCCCATGTGGTTAGGTCCATTGCATGACACTGAGTTCATTGCCAAGTGTTTAGATCATGTTCAAAAAAATTCTCAATTATTTAGTACCCATAAGAGAATTATTGGATTGTTAACAGTGGCCAAATCCGAGTTACCAGATGCTCCTCTCTATCACGCTGTTGATCATATTTCAAGCGTTTTGAAGTGTATGAACCCTCCAATGACATCTGTTAAATCAGCCTTAATCAATGCCGGATATAGAGTTTCTCAATCGCATGCCAAACCTAATGCCCTGAAAACAGATGCTCCAATTGGTTTTATTTATGATGTCATGAAGGAATGGATCAAAACGAACCCTGTGAAACCCCAAAAGGAAGATTCTAAAAAGACTCCAGGACAAGCAATTTTAGAAAAGCCACAACATCACACGGATATCAACTTTACTGTCAATGAGAAGGCACTCACTACAAGAAAATACACAGGTATTGCTACCTTCTTACCCAACCCAGAAGAGAATTGGGGCCCAGGCAAAAGAAACACCATTCATCAATCTGTAAAGTCATCTAATGTGTCATCTGAAAACACTAGGGACCAAGATACAGCTGATCACCTATCTTCGGAGGCGACAACCCAACAACCTCAAACCAAGAAACCAAAACGCGATTAAAGAAGCACAATTGTTCCTTTTTTTGATGAACGATTTTATTGTGACAACAATGCTTTCAAAATGAGCTCTGAGGCCTCATGTAAATCTTCGTTATGAATCACATAGGCATGTTTTGTGGTGGTATTGATATTGAGTTGGCCTGGTTGAACCAAGCTGGATTGATTGATGAGTTCATTCACATGATTACAAAATTCAATGTCGCTCGTTTTTGAAGGGTTGATCATGTCATGCTTGGTTGATTCATCCAAACAAATTTCAAATACATGTTCGAGAAAAGAAAGAAAGTGTTTTCTTGGAACCCAAAGATCCGATGAGCTAGATGTGTGTGGATTTCAATTGAAAATACAAAGTGTTAAAATGATAATGTTTGGCAGCTTACCTGAAGATTGAATAAATAGTATGCTTCTTGTCTCGAAGAACTCTTTTAAATGTGTTAATTTCTTGATCCTTTTCCATGGATGGTGTTCCAAATGAATGTAATATTTCATTAAATTCATGAGATGCCAATGTTGTGACATTCTTAATGAT
The DNA here is from genome assembly GCF_008403515.1 of Naegleria fowleri. Classification (NCBI taxonomy): domain Eukaryota; phylum Heterolobosea; class Eutetramitea; order Acrasida; family Naegleriidae; genus Naegleria; species Naegleria fowleri. Next base: position 621,642 of record NW_025407948.1, read on the forward strand.
TCTCATGCTATCAAAATAATAAGGAGCGAAAGGTACAAGAATGGGTTCCGATCTTCTCAAAAGTCGTATGAAAAAACTTGGAATAAGTGGTGATGCAACATTGTGTAATAAATTGCATAGATGTTTTCTAATCTGAGGTCTAATGAGATATTGCAACATGGATTGACCATTTGGAGTTTCCTTGTGCATGTTTTGTAAAGTTGGATAATAAAAGAAAATGTTTCCAATATGCTTTGAGCAAAATTCAGATAAATTCAAAAGGTGCATTCGTTCCAAAACTCGAGAAATTATGTAGCATCCAACGCTATGACCTAACAGATGTATTTTAAGTTGTGAATGGTTCTTTTTCTTCATCATTTGTTTATGCAATTGTTGAATGACAGTCAAATGATACTCAATTTGATCCTCCAGGTTGTAAACTTCCAGTTGATCATAGAGTGATCTTGATGTAGTGAAATGTGTATTACCAATTTTGAGGGTTTCGTTTTTCCACCATCTACTTGGATAGTAATAGGAATGACCTCTTAAACTCACTGCAACAACCAAGTGAAGAGTGTTAGAGTTTCTACTTTCTAATTTCTTACAAATTTCTTCCATAAAGTTGTGATATATTAAACAATTTCCAGGATTTCCAGGAATCACATAGTAAATGTCATGTATTGCTTCCAATAGGTCAGTGGAAGTGCCATGCTGGTGTTGCTCATCAGAAAATAAAGGAGAATTGGGTTCATAGGAATGAAGATTATTTTCCAAAGTAATTGTCTCTCCATTATGTTTTCCAGCGAGTTTGCAAATATATTCAACTTCAATTCCTTCCAGCCATTCCTCTTGTTGGCCGATATTGTTTTTAATAAATATTTTCTTTAAATTATCTTTTCCGTCTCTAACACTATTTCTTTCTTTGGTTTTAATAAATTCAAAACGAGGTAAAATAGGGATTACTCCTTTGGCATGTTCTTTCATCATTCGTTTTTCAATCGCGTTATCATGACGATACTTTTTATGGAGAGGAGATGAAACTGTAGAGTGAATGATCCATCGTAGTACTCGGAAAGTGATGTAAATCAAGGCCACTAATGAAATAATGTCAAAAAAGTTGATGGTTGTTGCATAGGCAAATTGCTCGTGATCATCATCGTACAGGGATTGCAACATCCTCTCCTCTTGAGATGAAAAAAGCCTTTTAGACATTTTTTCAAGTCAACAGAAAAAATAGAACCACTTCAAAAAATGCGGTCCTCTCTCCGTCAGCATGTTGTTGCTTGTTTCTCGAGCCACCAAAATCAGCTTGCTCCTTCTTCGTTTCGGATGTGCTCTTCTTCTCTTCATAAGAAAGATATTCTCGGAAGAGGACTAATCAGGACTAATAGTTTAATTAAGCACAAGGCACAATTTTTTGTTTTTGATAAAGTCTTTGATATCAGTATAATCAGGAATTTTCATTCTCAAATTACGAATAGAAACTCACAAACAACTGCCCCAACCACTCCTGAATTCAGTACTGAAGAGTTAAAAAATATTCTAGATGAAGTAGAAAAGACAGTTTATGAACATAGGTTATTTTCTCATATAAAACAAATGCCAAGCACTTCAGAAGAAGAAATGTTTCTCAAATGGAGCTCAATTTCACATTTGGTTAATACGTGTTACTTTGATGTTCTATCAAAAAGATATCCTTCAACATTTAAGGCTCAATCTCAAAATTCTTTTGTTGCTGATGAAGGAGAAAATCACAGCAACCTCATGATACAAGTTGTTTTATTTAAGGATGAATTGTATTCACGACTAGAAAATATGTATGACGTAATTAGAAGAATGTCTATTAATTTTGGGTTATCTGAATTGAATACATTTGAACACAGATTACCAGACCATGAAATTGAAAGTACTTACAAAGATACTTTTAATCTAATAATGGATGAACCAAGCTCAAATGAAAACATCTATCAGCTAGAACTAAAAGCAATTGGTCAAAGTGGACCAAATGATCTTTATCAGAGAAATGAACTAACAAAACCAATAATTGCCAGAGCGCAATATCATGTTGTTTCGAAGAAATTTGAGTCTAATCCTCTATCACACTGGTTACATTACAGATGTTCTCTTGAGGAATGGTATCACAGGGCTGGATGTAGAGATAGAGAATTGGTTGACAGGACCCGAGAGTTCCACGATTGGTGTTTGGATATTATTTCAGGAAAAGAAACAAAGAAAGCAAATTCTAAGAAATTCAAAATATTTATTCTGGTGTTAATGGTTGTCTCGTTAGCGGTTATTGCTTTGGCCTACTTTGGAATGTCCATGACGAATGACAAGAAAGTAAAGAAGTAGAAAAGAACTTTTGTAAATGTCACTTTTAAAATCATCAAAACAAAAAAATGGGCTGAGGAGGGCAGAAGGGACCAGTCATCGTTCAGGGCAACAACAATCCACCTCCATCACTTGCAAATGCCGTTAACATTATTCAAAACAAATCACATGAATACGGACATTTCATTTCATTCAGTTTTTTCATAATTATTGGGTTGTTGTTAGCCATTGGTCTCTTTTTAATATTACGAAGGAGAAATTTTCTTCGTGTATTTTCATCAAAGAATATATCATTCGGAGGTTCTACAAGTTCTTCTATTCAATCATCATCTGAAACAAACCCAATCTCTTCTTCAATGATCAACCGAACAAAACAAAATAATGACCTGGAAAACGTGTAATAGCAACATTTTGTTGAGACATGTGTGACTGCAAAGACAGAGATGCTTTCTCGGAAGGTGGATGACAGCATGGAACCATTGCAATTTTGTTGGACTCTCGCTCACGAAGGCTGGCACAATGAACATGCTCGAAAATTCTTCTGTAGGATGAATAAATTGTTTCATTAGTAAATAAGGCTTGCTCTCAATCATTCGGTTGACTAAACCGCTCCAAAAAAATGCAAAAGCAGTCTTTCTCCTTCAAGACAGCCAAATTCCAGAGCATCAACTCTGAGAGTGGTACCCAGCAAAAGAGAGACTTGCAAATGAGAAAAGAGTCTTTGAAAACAAGATCCAAATATGACTTGTTGAAGAACTCCGTTGAGAAATTGTTGAATGCAAGAAGTCAAAATAAGCAAAATATTGAGGCTAAGGTAATGTAGCAGATCAATGCTGATTGATATCATTTTCTTACAATTTACTATTTCCTTTTAATAACTTCAGTCCAAGCTTCTTCAAAAGAGTCAAACAAGTCTTAAAGCTATGGAAGACCTTGTGTCCGATCTCTCTAAAGCCAAAGTCAAGTGGGAAGCGGTTAGTCAATCTGAAATGGCTCGACTCGCTAAACTCAAGTCAAGAAGTGATGCCTTGGATCAAGAACTGTTGGGTATGAAGACTCTCCTGACCGAAGTTGAAGAAAAATCTGCACTAATGAAAGAGGCTGTTGAAGTCTTGAAACAAAGAGTATCTGGAGATCAAAAACGTTATGAAGAGTATGTTGATCAAGTACAGATTCTTCAAAACGAAAATCAAAACCAAGAGGATCATCTAGCCAAAGGTAAGTTGATCCTTTTTAATAATCATTCAACAATATATCTTTTTTGATAGTAAATGCACAACTTAACGAGAAAGAAAAGAAACGAACAGATTTAGAAAGGGAGATTAAAGAGAAACAAGAACTGTTGCAGTCGCTTTTTGCAAGTATTCAGGAAACTGTGGAAAGAACACGACAAAAAAGAGATCAAATATACTCCGAGCAAGAAAAGATTGGCCGTCTTGCAGACGTGATCAACTCAAGTAAGGTTCAGTTGGAAGACCTTTTGAGCAATGAACGAAAATCTTCAGTAGCCGTTGAATCATTAGAAAATACTATTGAGAACGTTAGAACTCAAAGAAAACAAACCGAAAATGATATTGTATGTAGCTGTGATTGTTTCTGAACTTTTTTAACAACCTTTCTAAGGGTTATATTGAGCGAGAGATTAATGATTTTAGACAGCACAAAGATGGATATGAAGCCTTCAGATTTAAGGATGCTCTCGAAAAGCTTAAAATTAAAGCAGGGGTTGACAATAATAACGAGATGGACACGACAAAGATCTCGTCACTTGCCCAAAAGCTGCAAATGAAAGAAAAGTACCACCGAGAACTGAAAGAAACATTGACAGAGGTTTTCAGTGAGTATGAAGCTTTGAGTAAGACTCAAACCGAATTGGACGAGGTGAGAGCGGTTTGCCTGTCCAACATTGACAAGATGGGCGGAGAAATATCCGAACTAGCTGTATTAAGAGAACAACTCAACCAATTCTTGGAAGATGGGGAAAGTCAATCAGTGTTGCTAAGAGCAGAAATTGAAGAGTGTCATCAAACTTTGCAGAATCTTAACGCCGAAATATATTCTTTGGAGCTTGAGTCTGATCAAAGCTTGACCAACGCAAAGCAACTAGTTGAAGATTTGAACGTACAAATTGATAAAGCAACGAACGAAGAAAAAAGTCTTTCTGAAATGATAGCAAAGGAAGAATTGACAATCGCAACTCTTTTGCAAGAGTTGGAAAAGAAGAAAGAAGAAAAGATAACCCAAGAGCAATATGTAAAGAACTATGAGATGAAACTGTCAATGCTTAGGGAGGAACACATCAATCTTCAAGCATCTGTTAATAATCTTGAAAAAGAGATTGCAGATGCGCAAGCTGTCGGAAGAAATATTAAGGATACTATTTACGAGAAGCAAACTATTGTAAGTGTCGGTTTTGACGTTCATCAAATTAATTTTACAATTGCCGTAGATGCAAAAACTATCACAAGAAGTGGGGTTGATGGAAGATTTCGACCTTCACAAGTCCATTGAAGAGTTAAAGCTGCAAGCCCTGAAGGAGATGGAAAGTTATCAGCAAGAAATCTCTAAAAAGTATCAAGATATGGTAAGTTGTGCTTACACAGCTGTGATTGGTGACCATTCAAAGTATGAAATGGAGAAACAAGCTCTTACTAACAAGAAAAAAGAAGTGGCTTCAAAGCTGCAAGCACTGCAAGAGAATTACCAAAAATCACTTCAAGACTTGGACAATGCCATTCAATCATTATCCGAAAAATTACAAAGTGGGAATGTTGAAGATGTTAAGGTACCTGAAAAACGTAAATCTGACGTAAGTACACGTGTTACCGTTCACTTTGTATTTTTAACGTCACTAGCCACTTGAAATGCCCTTCACTGAGCCGCTATTCTCTATCAACTTTGATGACGACTTATTCACTGACAATGAAACTGCCAAGGAGAAGAATTTCGATTTCTTTGATGAAGATTATTAATATTTAGTTGTTGTTGACTCTTTATCCAACCAAGAGCAAAATTACAATTACAAATGCATTAATAAATATCAATGGAACTGTCGGTCAACACTCAAATTTGTAACTTTTATGGTTAAATTTCTCAACTTACTTCTCAATAGCGTTCTGACGGCATGTAGTAAATTAATAGTTCGTGCTTTCAAGCTCTCTTCAGCTACCACTTCAGGTCTGTAACCAAATCCGACTGAGTTGGAATTCCGGTCATTAAAAAATCACAAAAAATAATTATTATTTTGATGATTTCAATTCATCATCAAAATTTTAAAACGTACTTCTCCTCAGGAATCGTTCTTCATTCAACACCGCAATAGCATTCACAAGCAGAACAACAATCTTGATCAGCGTCCATAAAGTCATTTTTTATATTATTTGAAAAAATGAAAAATTGCGTATCCTCCGTGATGATGAAAGCAAGTCATCATCTCGAAAGAGGCTTGACTGGGAAGAATAATTCAATCGGTTTGAAAATGATGAGCAATTATGTTACCAGTTCCTTTCTCTCATCGTCATCATGTAACTCTGTTCCAAGAAGATTTTCGACATGCTTTTTAAATTTCGCTTTTGAGGAGAGATTACAGCACTGGACCGAGTTGATGAAAAATCAAAGCCAAGTACAATCTCTCAAACCCGAGAATTTCCCTATTGGAAGAAATGAAAATTTAGAGCTACGATTTGGTGATAAGGTGAAAACCATCACTGTTACAATTGATACAGATTTCCTCAAAAAGACTCCACTTCAGCTGGCATCAGAGTTGTTCTTTAAGAATGAAGTTAATGAATTTGTTGTTTGCAAAGTGAATGACCAAATTACGGATCTAAATACTACTTTTCATGAAATTAATGAAACAATCAAAGAACCAAACAAAACCATTCAATATTTCACTTTTGAAGACCCCGAGGGAAAGGAAGTGTTTTGGCATTCATCTGCACATATCCTTGGATGCGCTTTAGAAAGAAAATTCGGAAATGCTTTGAAGCTCTGTGATGGGCCAGCTTTAATTTCCAAAGATGCCAACGGTGCTCAACAATTGTTAAATGGAGGATTTTTCTACGAAGGATATATTGAAAATAACCAAAGAATTGCGACTGAACAGCTTGAAGAGCTTGAAAAGTACATGCAAGACGTTGTGAAAGAAAAGTACCCATTTCAAAGATTACGCATCAACAAAGAAATTGCAAGAGAGATTTTCAAATACAACCCTTTCAAATTAGACATTATAGACAAAATTCCAGACAATGATCCTGTTACTCTCTACAAATGTGGAGAATTGGTGGATTTGTGTAGAGGCCCACATTTGCCAAACACCTCTTTCATTAAAGCTTTCAAGCTCACCAAGCTGAGCGGGGCATATTGGAAAGGAGACGAAAAACAACCACTACTACAACGTGTATATGGTATTTCATTCCCAAAATCAAAACAATTAGAAGAATGGCAGAATAACATTGAGGAAGCTCTGAAAAGAGATCACAGAACAATTGCAAAGAAACAAGATTTATTCTTCTTCCATGAGACAAGTCCAGGTACACCATTCTTTTTACCACATGGAACAAGAATGTTTAACAAACTCGTTGAATTTATTAGAAAGCAATACAAAAAAAGAGGTTATGACGAGGTCATTACTCCTCAAATGTTTCAAAAGGAACTATGGATTACATCTGGACACTGGGAACATTACAAAGAAGACATGTTTACAGTTATTGAAGGTACAGCGAGTCAACAAAAAGAAGAAACAATTGGTATCAAACCAATGAACTGTCCTGCTCACTGCTTAATGTTTGACAGTAAGACCAGATCATACAAAGAGTTACCTCTTCGATTAGCTGATTTTAGTCCACTTCATAGAAATGAGCCACGTGGTTCTTTGACTGGCTTAACTCGAGTGAGAAGATTCCATCAAGATGATTCGCATATATTTTGTGCTCCTGAACAAGTTAAAACTGAAATTGAAAATTGTTTGGAATTTGTGAAATTTGTTTACAGTGATATATTTGGTTTTAATTTGAAGTTTAACTTATCTACAAGGCCTCAGAAATTTGTTGGTGACATTGAAAAATGGAATAAGGCAGAAGAATCCCTAAAAGAATGTCTCAAGGGTTATAATTGGCGACTCAATGAAGGTGATGGAGCGTTTTATGGACCTAAAATCGATATTCAAATCGAGGATAGCTTGCAACGATTACATCAATGTGCTACCATTCAATTGGATTTCCAACTCCCAATTCGCTTTAATTTGAAATATCAAGGTGACAATGATCAATTACATACTCCTGTTATCATTCATAGAGCCATACTTGGAAGCATTGAAAGATTTATTGCTCTACTGACAGAACATTTGGGCGGAAAATGGCCATTTTGGCTCAATCCAAGACAATGCTTTATCTGTCCTGTTGCTTCTGACAAAGACGAACTGGTTCAATATTGCCATCAAGTCAAAGAGGAAATTTTCTCGAGAGCTGAACAACGTGGCGTGTATTCCAATTATTACGTCGATGTGGATGTCTCTGACAAAACCATGAAAAAGAAGATTAGAGAAGCTCAATTACTTCAATATAACTTTATTTTGGTTCTTGGAGAAAAAGAGATGAAAGAGAAGACTGTCAGTGTTCGAAAACGTGATGGCACGCTTTTAAGTTCCATGACGCTCGATCAATTATTGGACATGTGGGAACATTTAATGAAGACTTATCAGTAATACATGTGTAAATTCATAAATTACGATTTGATTTTTCTTGATCGCACAGTGTTTGTTTGAATCTTCTTTTCTCCACTGTAACCTTTTTCTGATTTTAATTTACCAAATCTATATCCACCAGTCTTGCTATTGAACTTGTTTTTCAGTCTTAGCCTTGGATTTCGTTGGTCAACCTTCTTGTGAGCAGCAATTCCTCTGTTTTTAAGGGTGTTGTTGTCAGCCTTTCTCTTTCCTTGATCATCTCGCCTATCGTCTTCTAAGGTTTCATCCTCCAAATCTCTCTTTGTTTTCTTGCTATTGATATTATCAAATCCTCTTCGCTTTCTCTTTTTAGAGTCTTCTTCATAGTCATCTTCCTCTTCATCAAAATCAGAGTCAGAATCATAGGTCAGTGCTCCACTCTCTAACATTGCTTTTTCCTCTTCGTTCAATCCATTCTCATCGATTGGTGCTGCAGAGTTTGATTTTTCGAGAGCTTTTAAGGCCTCATCGGCATCTCCAATATATTGGGCCAATGCTAATTTGCTGCTTGTGGCTTGCTTTGACTTGGCATATCTTTGAAGTGCTGTGAATTCATGGAATGAGTCCATCTCTGCGAGTGGATTTTTGATTTTCAATTCCTCAGCAATTTTCTTCTTGTCTTTCTTGGTGAGTAGCATTCGGTGGCGAGAGTCAAGTTCTGCCTCCTCAATTTGAGCCAAATACTTGCTTCTATTTTCAGTACCGACAGATTCTCGTTCTTCTGGAGCATCTCCAAACTCTGCTTTGAGCTCTTTCAATAATTTACCCTTTTCGATTCTTTCCATTGCCTTCTTTCTTGTTTTCTCTGCCTTTCTTTCATCACCATCGTCATACCTAATAGCCATCATCTTTGGAGCAACATAAGTTTCATCATCAGCTTCATCTTCATCCATGTCGCTATCAGTGTCGTCAAGAGATGTTTTTAACTTTCTTGAGGATTTTGTTTTTTCCAAATAATCTTCATCACTTTCTGCCATTTCGTCACCTTCGTCACCATGGTTTGAATAACCATCCTCTTCATCATTTTTCACAAGTCTGTCTGGATTTGCTTTGAATTCATAGGTCATTGTTGCATCCTGAATATCATTGGCCATTTTGACTAGTTTGTCGATTTGATATTTCATTCTTTCATCGATTGGTTTTATCTTTTCTAACAGTAATCGAAGTTCCACTAATTGGTCAATGACAGGATGATCTTTCACAGATTTTCCACTTGATTTCAAAAGCATGTAAAACAAAATATTTGTACAATAACTCAAAATCAAGTGATATTTTGTTTCTAAATAGCTCAATCCTTCACTTGTTGCTAAATTACCCACCATGACTTTAGACATTAAAGGATGTAATTGATCCTTAACAGTTGAGAGCTTGTTTTTCAACTCTACAAGCAATTCCATAAACTCTGGAGCATCTTTCTGTATGATGGACAACTTTTCTTCCAATGAAATACCACCCGATGATTGTTTTTGACTCTCCTTCTTTCTAGAAAAGGATGGAGTGGAGAGTTGTTGATCAAGCATAAAGTCATCGAGATAATCCGTAGCTGCAAGTCTCTTTGCACGTTCTTCTTGAATTCTCTTTACTTCTTCCTCTTCTTCTTCATATTGTTTTCTTTCTCGATTGGTGTGAGTCTTTTGAGAGAGTTGTGATTGACCCTCAAAGAACTCACTTCTCTTCCATCGGTTATTACTCGTGCTACTACTCATTAAAGCCTTTTTCTTTAATTTCAAGACATCTTCATCATCGGACTCTTCATCATCACTAAATGCTCCTTTGTATCGTTCGTTATCATTTTCCGAATCATCATCATCACTGGAATTGGTTGTTGTTGTTGTTGAAGTCTTGGCAGAGAGGCTGGTTAATTCATCATCATCATCCTCATCATCACTTTCATCTTTTTGTTTTTTAGTAACTTTATCGACTGTTTGTTTTACGAGCTTCTTGTCAATAGGTGCAGAAGAGTGGTCATCTTGTTCTTCATCATCTTGGTCATCCTCATAGGAATTTTCATGTTCATTTATGAGAGGTTGGATCACATATCGGTCCTTGTCCTTTTCCAAAAGACCAGCCTTTTTTCTTAGGTCCTCAATCTTGTTGGATTGAAATTTATCAGTTTCCGACTGAAATGTATCAGCATCTATGATGGGTTCTTCACTAGGTAATTCCCTCCCCGATTGTTGTTGTTGTTGGTTTGCCTTTCGCAGTTGAGCGAAGGCTTTGTTTTTCTTGGCTGCTTTGTTGGTGTTTGGCATGAATTGTTGGAATTTTTTTTGACTTCAAATAAATTTTGAACTGTGAAAAGCTTTAAAAAATTTTTAATTCAAGGGTTGTTGTTGAATTGTGGTGGTGATGAGAGGGCAAAATGTGTCGAGAGAGTTAAAGAGAATAATAGATACGGGTAGTTATTAGCAGGCAACACGGCATTGCTTATTTGGTGGTTCCAAATAATAGTGATCCAAATGGACAAAGAATGGATTTTTCGTCACTGAATGGCTTGTATCTTTCTTCTGAAGAAAGTAAATTGTGTTTGGCCCAAAAGAGTTGATCAAAAAATACCAATAGTGAATAGTCTTGGTGATGTGTTATGGTAAAATTTGGATCTTCTGAAATCACTGATCTCATGAATTCATCGAGTTGTTGGTGTGTTTCAAAACAAATCTTACTTGTTCCATATTTCTTTTCCAAAAATGTGTACAATTTGTCTTGTTTAACTTGATCGGAAAAATTGAATTCAATGATGCCTTTCCCTTCTCGTTGCAACATGGTGTTGTAATTAACTGTAATAATACATTTGTAAACATTTTCAACATTCAGAATAAAAGACCAACTTACAAATTGTCTTTCCTATTCTTTCACATTCTAACACTTTCTTGATTCCCAATACATCAATAATTTTTTCAACAAAATGTTGACAGTTTTGAAGCTGATCGTGATAAAGCTTCGTAAGGTTCCATTCCACAATCACTTTTGCAATACTATCGATTATGGAGTCTAATGATACATTAAATATTTCTGCAATACGGTGTGTTCGCGTTTGATATAAATAAGAATCAGAAACAAGCTTTCTTGGAATTATCAGAGAATGAGTTTTGTTCCATTGCAATAGAAATGGTCCAATAATTAATGCCGAGCAAACATTTTTCATATCTCGAGATTTGGAACCAAAGAATTTTAGAACTGGATTACAAAGTTTTGCAGGATAGGGAGTTTGAGTATCTTCGATATAGACAAGCTTAATGACAATTCCTTGGCCTTTCTTTTGTTGGAAAAATGATAAAGTTGTGGGCCAGTCGCTGGGCATCATCTGTTATTATTCATATATAACAAATATAATATAGTAAATATAATAGGTAAATATAATTCATAAATTGAACAGTTGTTGTGAAAAAAACTTACCATCGAATCAGGCATGGTATCATCAAATGCTGTGTTATCAAAAAGTGCTTGAGTTCGTTGATGAAATGAAAGGAGCTTGCTGTAAAACTGTTGTGTTTCAGCATTTGATAAATTTAAATAGGTTTCTTTCAGCTTGGTCACATCGGTGAGATCAGTGATAAGCTCGTCCAAGGTTAGATTCTCAGCTTCCTTGATCCTTCGAGCTGTATCCGTTTGATTTCCAGTGAGAGCAGGTACATTCGATCCTAACCCTATTTTAGAAGGAGGTGACTCTTTTTGAGAATCATCAGAGTCTTTGAGCATTCCCAAATTAAAATTACTTTTCTTGTCATCTTCGCTTTCGCTATACCAGTCATCTGAATCTGAATCAGTTTCGTCAACTTTTTTTACTCCTAAACTTTCCACAGTGTCTGATTCAAGAGCGAAAATAGGTTTCTTGGGGCTTCCCTCTTCATCAGAATACCAAGGATCAGATTCATCATCATTGGCTGATAGTTTGGGAATAATCAATGGTGATTTCGATTTCTGAGAACCTTTTGTTGAGTCTTCATCAAATGGATCTTGATCAAAACTGTCTGTCTTCAACTTGGATGAAAACGATCTTGGTCCTTCTGTGTCAAGATCGTTCGCAAATGTTAAATTAATTTCGGAAACAGAAGCTTCTTTTTTCAAAAGAGTTTCTTCATCATTTGCGTCCTCGTCAAAAGATGGAAGTTTTAGCTTCACATGATTTGATTCGTTGGTTTTCTTTGATGACTTAGGGTCAGAATCTGAGGTGATTTCAATTTTGATGTCATTATTGTCTAGCACTGAAAAATCGTTCTTGACATGCAGTTTTGTCTGACTTTCAATTTGGGATGCTCGTTCTCCTTTTTTCACTATTGGCTCAATTAATGAATTATTTTCCTTTTCTTCTTCCTCATCTTTGAACCAATCTTCATCATCTGATGTTTCTTCGAAATGTTTTATGGAGCTTGGTGGATGAACATCTGTTCTAAGCTGAGGAGGAGTTGTCACATTGTCTTCAGTGACATGAGATATTCCAATTTTTTCTTGTAAAATTTGATTTGGACTTTTTAGATCTAATTCTGTTTTTTCTTCCTCCTTTTCCTTCTCGTCATCAAGCCAGTTGTCATCATCTGAGTCAGATTCCGCTTCTTTCCACCTGTTTAAATTGGCATTATCGATTTCTGCTAAATTGGTAAAAGGTTTTTCATCCTCTTCACTTTCATCCATCTTGTTTTTGATATTGTTGTTGTACATCATAAACTCTAGGCTCTTTTTCTTTAAAAAGTCGTCATCAATATTATCATCCAACTTGAAATCATCACTGCTGTCGCTACTTTCGCTTGTTCTTGGTTGAAAAGATTCTCTAGGGGATTCTGTGACTGAAAATTGTTGACCTAATAGAGATTTTCTTCTTGAAAGAGGTTCTGTGTGATGTACAAAATCATGTAATTTTGAGATTAAAAGATATTCTTGTTTCGATGAAATGAATTTCCTTTTCACAAAGTCTGCAACAAAAATAGAAATTAAAACATATTTCAATGCAATTTTTCACTTACAATAATTAAGACATTCATCTTTCCAATTTTTGACATCCTTTTTTAACTCCAATAAAATAGGATCGTTAACGATCAATCCTAGCTCATTTCGCTCCGGTTTTCTGTCGTTCTGTTGATGCTTTTTCTTTGTTTCTTCCATCATTTGTAGAGCTTGTGACGGATTTGTGCAAAAGTACATCATGTTTGTCTTATGAAATTTGTACAAATTTTGCCATAGAACATCTTGATATTTGATTTCTAAATCACGAAATCGTTTACAAGCACTGAAAAGATTTCATCAATGTTTGCAGTTAAAAGTTAATATTCTTACCTTGCACACATCAAAAGCGAAGTAATATCCAAAAACGAGAATATCCTCGCCATTGCAAGATCATAATTTTCAAATGAAAGAACTGATCTATCCTCCTCAACTGCAATAGGTGATTTGTCATATCGGATGGATACAATAGATACTCGGTTAGTGTCTTTATCAAATGTTGTTATAGTTGTTCGTTTTCGGCTTTTTGTGGCCGACAAAGGATTTGTAGGAGTAAAGGATAGAGTTGTTGCACTATTTTGTGTTACATCTTGCTCTCCTCCTCCATTGAAACTTTCTGGTACATTACTAATTATTTTACCATTACTTGATCCCATCTTCTTTGTGATGATATCAGGAGTGCCTACTAGCCGAATAAAAGTTGATGATGATGGTACTAAACAAAGCCTTTTTAAAAAACTGTTTTCATGAGTTAGTCGGATTTGATGGGCTCAATTATGAAGATCTGCTCTTCTTCTCTCAATATCAATAATTGTTGGTGGAATTATTTGAGAGAAAGATGATGATGGTGATGATGAGAGGAGCGTTTTTATTTTTTGATGGTGATGAGTATGATGATGATGGTGATGGGAAAGAATGTTACCACAACATTCCAATACGCGTTGCATAACTCTGGTGAAAAAGCATAACTTCATTCATGATCAAACATCATTCCAATATTATTCATTCAGTCAAGGATCACCAATGATGATGAAATGGAATCATGTAGCTTCATGAATCATTTCGTAGGGAAACACTCCAAATAAAAAATGACAAGCCAAGACTCTCTCGATTTGGCTCGAGTGTTCATGGCCCAGCAGCAAGGCTACGTTTCGACTTCATCATCCGCTCAAACGCTCATCATGGACAATGGAGGAGATACAATCAAGATTGGATTGGCTCCTAGTTCTTTAAACGAAGTTTTCGATCAAGCACGTGAAGTCAAACGTCCACTCATAATTCCGAATATGATTGCTAAACAAAAAGCATCATCAGCAACAAGTGGTTCAATGTTTATTGGAGATCAACTCGAAAGTGATTGTGAATGTTTTGCATCCTTGCTATTCAGAAGACCAATTGAAAGAGGATATGTTGTGGATTGTGAAACACAAGCTATCATTTGGGATTATATATTTAAAACACATTTTTCAAGTTTGTCAATAAGTGAAACAAGACTCTTTCTTTCTCATCAACCTTTTACACCAAAGACCATACAAAAAGATCTTTGTCAATTAATATTTGAATACTTTGGATTTAAGGAATATGCCTCAATATCTAGTCAATACCTAAGTTTTTTTGGATATATTAATGAAATTAGCGATGAAAAATCTCCTCTTTACTCGTTAGATACGACCAATCCTGTGAAAATATCCAAAAGTGCCCTAGTGGTGGATTCTGGATTTTCATTTTCACATATTTATCCAATTATTAATTCTCTCCCTATGAAAGCAGGTATTCAACGAATTGATATTGGAGGAAAGTTACTAACAAATTATCTCAAAGAAGTAGTATCGAATAGATATTATGACATGATGGAAGAAACATATTTAATGAATCTTGTTAAAGAAAGATTATGTTATGTATCAAAGAATTTTCTTAAAGATTTACATGCTGCTTCTTTTAGCGATTCTCCTCTCTTTCAATCCTATGTGCTTCCAGATTACAGGCACAGCAAAACTGGTTATTTATTGGATACTTCTGATGCATCATCAATTGATCCTGAACTACAAATTCTGACCCTGAATAATGAACGTATTGCAATTCCAGAGCTTTTATTCAATCCCTCTGATATTGGTCTCAATCAAGCAGGCATTGCAGAAACATGCGCAAGGACTATATTGACCAATATCAAATCTCCTGTCGAACAGTCCATCTTGTTTGATACCATTTTGGTAACAGGAGGTAACTCGAAATTCAAAAACTTTAAAGAGCGATTACTCCAAGAAATAAGACCATTCTGTCCACAAGAGGTCAAGTCTGTCACTGTTTTGGAAAGTAAAAATCCCATCACATTGTGCTGGAGAGGAGCCTCAGCATTTAGTTTCTACCAAAAACGACAACTGGACCAATGCACTGTGAAAAAAGAGGAATATGAGGAAGTAGGGTTTGAATTATGCGAAGATCGATTCAAACAGAGCTAAAAAGTAGAGTTTGAGGTCCTTTCCAACTTTTATTAAAAACACCCTCCTGTATGGTGAGATAATAAATATTATGTTTGTACCGCAAGACAGTCCATGTTGTAAATGCAAATTGCGATATTCATAGTACATAATTTATGGCTGTGATGGTTGTTGAAATTGATTTAAATCCCAAAATATTATTGGTCCATATTCTTGATAAACTTTCCGAGATTTTTACGTGTAGCAGAACCGAGAAGAGCATCAGTATTAATCTTTTCTTTAACAATCTTCTTAAACTCTGGTAATTTAGGAAGGGCCTTTTCAACCTCAGTTTCGGAGAAGTACTTCAGGACATGTCCTCTTTGTTTGTGATGCATAGTTGCCTCTTCACGTTCAATATATCCACGGATAATTAAAGCATCAATCACTTCAAGATCTGTGAGCCCTTTATAAGACTCAAATTCCTTGTGGATTCTTCTTCTTAAAACATCTTCATTGACAGGAAGATGGTACACATCTCTCATCCAGGGCAAAATTTTCAAAATCCTACGATAGAGAAGCAATGTGTTCTTTTTAGCCTCTTCTAGGTCCTTGCTTTGGACTGAAGCAATGTAATTGTTATAATAATTAGCGGATTGATTGTAAGAAATATTTGCAAGAAGCAAAGTAGAATTTTTGTGGTTGGTGTGATGAAGATGGCGAGTTGATGATGAAACGGCTCTCTTTAACATTTTTTTACGATGATAAAGAAGACATATCATCATCATATATTGATACAATTTAAATTATTCTCTCCATTGTTTGGAAAACTGTGGCTCATCATCCTTGTACAACATACAAGCAATAGACAATTGCTTCAAAGGATATTCCATCATGATGATGGGTTTCCAAAACGAAAAAAAACCGCCAAATCTTGCCCGCCTTTCAAAAAATTAAATATTTGAAATTCAAAAAAATGTTCACACACAAGTCCACTTCAAACAAAAGCACTCGTCGACTCTTGAACAACTCCAAGAGGAGGAATGCCGACAGTCATGCCAGTCAAAACGAAAAGGATGAAGAAGAAGAAAAGCTCCAAAAATTAAAAGAATATAGAGAACGAAAAAAGTTAGAAGAAATTGAAATTGATAAACGTTTCTTCGGAGCACCCATGGAAGGCACCAAACAACTTGGATGGTTGTTGAATTTTCGATCGACGAGTGTACCAGAAAAATTAGCGACTGGTGGTGCAGAGATGGAAGATATCATTCATTCATCGAGTTTGGATGTTTCAGCTGTTGTTTTGTACTTTATCAGTGATGAAGGAGAGTATTTTACTGTCACCAAAGCATTTGAACCTTATTTTTATATTGCTTTGAAGGATGACAACTCTTTTACTGAAGTGAGCAATTATTTGACATCTTTGGACCCTTTGGTTTCTCTTGACATTGTTGAGAAGGAAGATTTGAGCAAGATGAACCATCTCTCGGGAATTAAAGCCAAGTTTATAAAGTTGAGATTCAAGAATGTTCAACAGCTTATGGAAATGAGATCTAAATTATTGCCAATTATTGAAAAGAATAAGAAAAAGAATCAAAACTCATTTGAGGTATTAGAAGAAGAATTACTTCAAGAAGAAAAAGATTTTGAAGATGAATTCTTGGATGATTTAGATGACTATGAACGAGGAATTCGAAGAAAGAGAAAGGTCAAACTTTCAACAATGGATTGTGTCGATAAAATTATTGACATTCGAGAGTATGACATCAAGTATCACATTCGTTGTGCTATTGATAGTGATTTGAGAGTTGGTTATTGGTATGACATTTTTATTGAAGAAGGAAATGTTTTACTTTCCATGAGACAAGACATTGAAGAAAGAGCCATTCCTAAAGTCTGTGCATTTGACATTGAAACTACTAAACCTCCACTCATGTTTCCTGATCCTCAATCGGATCGAATTATGATGATCTCTTACATGATTGATGGTCACGGTTACTTGATTGTAAATCGTGAAATTGTCTCTGAAGATATTGAAAATTTTGATTACACACCAAAAGAGGAATTTCCAGGATATTTTGAAG
Source organism: Naegleria fowleri (assembly GCF_008403515.1). NCBI lineage: Eukaryota > Heterolobosea > Eutetramitea > Acrasida > Naegleriidae > Naegleria > Naegleria fowleri. The sequence continues at coordinate 639,116 of NW_025407948.1, forward strand.
TATTCAATGTGGAAAACGAGAAGGAATTGTTGTTAAAATGGTTTTCACACATGCAAGAAGAGAAACCTTGTGTCTATGTCACTTACAACGGTGATTACTTTGATTGGCCTTTCATTGAAGAGAGATCAAAAGTATATTCATTGAATTTGAGAGAATATGTGGGTTATTACAGACTCTCAGGAGACAGCAAACGATTAGGTTCAGACACAGAATATGGTAGTTCATTTGGTGTTCATATCGATTGTTTGTATTGGGTCATTCGAGATTCTTATTTACCTCATGGTTCACATGGTTTAAAAGCTGTTACAAGAGCCAAACTCAAATATGATCCAATTGAAGTAGATCCTGAAGAAATGCTTCCTCTTGCTTCTTCTGAACCACAAAAATTAGCTTCCTATTCAGTTTCAGATGCTGTGTCTACTTATTATTTATATATGAAGTATATTAATCCTTTTATTTTCTCATTGTGTAATATCATTCCAATGCCTCCAGATGAAGTGTTGAGAAAAGGTTCAGGAACTTTGTGTGAAACTTTATTGATGGTTCAAGCATTCAAAGGAAATATTATTTTCCCAAATCGATATCAATCAGATCCAGAGAAAATGTATAAGGGACACTTGATTGCAAGTGAAACCTATATTGGAGGTCGTGTGGAGGGTCTAAAATCAGGTGTGTATCGATCCGATATTCCACATTCTTTCAAATTGAATCCAAATCGATATCAAACCCTTATTGACAATGTGGATCGAGCTCTTCGATTTTCTATTCAAGTGGAACAACAGCTTGAAGTGGATCAAGTTGCCAATTTTGAAGAAGTGAAACAAGAAATTATTGCTGCCTTGACACTTGTAAGTATAATACTTGAAGTTCATTATTGATAATTGTTCATACACAAAATCATATTTGATATCTGTATTGTTTCATATATACATTTGAAAAATGATTCCTATTTCAATTGTTTCATGTATACACTTGATGATGGTACTTATTTCAATTAATTGTATGGATATTGTTGTTTTCATGAATCAAATGACAATTATTGCTTTCAAATATCCTATACGCAATATATACCCAACATTTTTTGCCAATTCCTTGTCTGAAACAACAGTTGAAAGAACAACCTGATCGAACCGAATGTCCAAAATTATATCACTTGGATGTTGGTGCCATGTATCCAAACATTATTTTAACACATCGATTACAACCATCGGCCATAGTGAATGAAGATACATGTGCTCAATGCATTTATAACAAACCAGAGAATGACTGTAAAAGAATTATGAAATGGCATTTCAGAGCTGAATATTTCACAGCCACTCGTTCTGAATTTAACATTGCCAAGAACACACTCATGAATGAAAATCCAGATTATACCAATGAAGAATTGAGAAAACGAGTGGGTGAAATTAGTCAAAAAGCTCACAAAAAAAAGTACAATAAGGAGAGTATGGTAAAAGATGCCACCATTTGTCAACGTGAAAATCCATTCTATGTGAATACTGTGAGAGAATTTCGTGATCGAAGATATGTTTTGAAAGATAAAACAAAAGAATGGAAAGACAGGATGAAAGATCCAGAATTAGAAGAAAAAGCCAAAGTCATGCTCGTTCTCTATGATTCTCTACAACTTGCACACAAATGTATTTTGAACTCTTTCTATGGTTATGTCATGAGAAAAGCAGCTCGATGGTATTCGATGGAAATGGCAGGTGTTGTGACCTACAATGGAGCTCAAATTATTCGAATGGCAAGAGAATTAATTGATGACATTGGAACATCTCTTGAATTAGATACCGATGGTATTTGGTGTATGCTTCCTGGTTCATTTCCTGAAAATTTTACACTCAAATTAACAAATGGAAAGAAGAGAACCATTTCATATCCATGTTTAATGCTCAACGCAGATGTTGCACAAAATTTCAGTAACAATCAATATCAAAATTTTAATCCAGAAACTGGAAAATGGGAAAAACATTCAGAATGTTCCATTTTCTTTGAAGTCGATGGTCCTTATCGAGCCATGATCTTACCAGCTTCAAAAGAAGAAGGAAAATCCATCAAGAAGAGATATGCAGTTTTCAATCATGATGGTACATTGGCAGAATTGAAAGGATTTGAAATTAAGAGAAGAGGTGAATTGAAATTGATCAAAATTTTCCAATCTCAAGTATTTGAACAATTCTTGAAAGGTGACACTCTTAAAGAGTGTTATGATTGTGTTGCAGAAATTGCAAATCGATGGCTTGATATTCTTTACACAAAAGGTGAAGGAATTGAAACCAAACAACTCTTTGATTACATTACAGAGAGTTCAAATATGAGCAAAAAACTTGAAGAATATGGAAATCAAAAAGCTGCAAGAATTACTGCTGCTAAAAGACTTGTGGACTTATTTGGAGAACAAATGGTTCGTGATAAGGGTCTCGTTTGTAGCTATATTGTGGCTAAAAAACCTGAAAATGCAAGTGTTACAGAACGTGTCATTCCAACCATTGTTTTTCAAAAAGAAGAATCTGTCTGTCTTTCATTCTTGAGAAAATGGACCAAAGATCATTCACTCACAGAAATTGATTTGAAAGAAATTGTGGATTGGGATTATTATATTGAAAGATTGGGAAGTGCCATTCAAAAGATTATTACCATTCCAGCTGCATTGCAATCCATTGAAAATCCAGTGCCAAGAGTGAAACATCCAGATTGGTTGTTCAAGAAATTGAAAGAAAATGATAGCCAATCGAAACAGAGATCTCTTCTCTCCATGTTGAAATCGAGTCATTCCATGCAAGAAGATGATTCTAGTCATGAGGATGAGAATGACGACTCGAATGGTATGGAAGATTCTTCGGAAGAAGATGGAATGACGAGTAGTAGCAGTAGTAGCAGTCTCATGAAACGTAAATTGAATCATGTGGTTTCACTCTCTTCAGATGAAGAAGAACAAGTGGTCGCTTCACACAAAAAAAATAGGAAAAAGAAGAAGAAATCCAATCAACACGATGAATTCAACCATGCTCATGCACCACTTGGAGATGGTACTATGGCATCCTTTGTTCAATTCTATTCCAATCAACTTAAAGATTTAGTATGGCATATTCTTGAAATTAGAGAAACAGACACACCAGGAATTCTCAATCTCTTTATTTGTGTGGGTGGAAAGATGAGAACTATGAAAATTAATGTTCCACGTGTGATTTATCTCAATTTCTATAAGAAACAAAAGTATGATGTGGAACCAAGAAAGAAACTTCCAATGCTCTCAAGTCTTTTATCAGAAAATTCAATCACAAACAAACAAGAGACATTCCTCTATAAGAAGGAATTTGATGAAACTGTTTATCAAAAGAATTTACAAAGCATGTATTCTGAATTTTCAAATCCTGATATTCAAGGAGTTTATGAAACTCAGATTGATCCAGTGTTAAGAGCCATTCTTCAAATTGGTGCATTGTGTAAAGTAGATCCTAAATCGAGAAGCAAATTAGATTCTACTTCTGTATTGTCCATTTCTGATTTGATACAAATCGATGGAAATATTAATTCTAAAACGGCAAGACAAGGTGTCTCTTATTTGAATGATATTAGTAATTTACAGAAATTGTATTTATTTGAGAGTTGTTCAGATGTAAGAGGAGTTATCGGATTGTTTTCATTTGCCACCAAGAAGGCATACATCTTTTTGATTCACTCGGTTGAAATTCAAACGGTTGGTCTCCATCCAGATCGAATCTTTGATGAAGTGTTGGATCAATTATTGTTACAACAAACAAATTCACAATTGAATATTACAGAAATTGAAGAATTTGAACTTGATGTTTACAAGAATAGAAATGATGTGATTCGAGAAATTAATAACATTTTAATACGAGAAAGAAAAGCTTCTTCCTTATTGATGGTACAATCTCCATTCTCCTATCAAACCAAAACAGCTTCTGAACAGGCACCCATGTTATCTGAAATTCCAATTATTGCCATTCCTTTCAATGATGAAGATAACAAGTACCAACACGCTCTCTCTGGTTATTGGATGAATCAATGTGTGAAACAAATGTTTATTCGATATTGTGCCATTGAAAAGTGGTATCAAGATATGGTCAATTATAGTAACTATTGTGGTATTCCAATTGGTAATATTGAATCGAATGACTTTGTCATGTTCCTCATTGATATCATGTTTGGAAGATGTCTTCAAGAGAATTATGTCTTGTGGTTGAGTAAGGCCAACAAACCTGATTTAGGTGGATGTGAAAATGATGCTCTTCAACAGCAAGCTCTCATTAGTGATGAACAATTATATTCTAGAAGTGGATCTTTTATTAACCATTCAGCATGTTATCATTCGATTTGTGTGGAATTTGAATTGAGCCATTTAGATATCAATGCCATTCTTCAAAGTAATTTCATTGAGGAAACTTTGGATGAGAAAATCTCTAATTCATCAAAATTTGCTTCAACTCTTGAAGTATTCAAAGTATTCAAACAAATGGTTTCGAAATTATTTGCAGATGTTCACAATGAAGAGGCATTGTCACCTCAAGTACCTGATTTAATTTTAGCAAACTTGTATCGATGGTGTAGCAATTCTCATGCTAAAATGTATCATCCAGAAATTCTATCCTTTGTTTATAGACTTCAAAAGAAAGCATTCCTTCAATTTTGTGCACATTTAAAGAAGTCTGGATGTCGAATCATTTATGCCAATTTTACCAAAGTTGTGATTGACACTGGAAAGAACACAGTCGATGAAGCAACCATTTACACAGATTATCTAAAAACAAGTATTCAACAACAAAAACTCTTTGCATGGATTGACATTGAAGTTAAAAACATGTGGAGTAATCTGTTATGGTACAATCATAGAAATTATTTAGGATTTAAAGAAACTGAAACTGGTCTCGTTGCAGATCCTCAAATTGATATTCTTGATGAACTACCACAAGCTGTGAAAACTCATTTGATTTTCTATTTATCTACCTACCTATATGAATGTTTAAAATTTAGAAGATCTCTCGATGAAAAGTTGTCCACCATGAAACCAGAAGAATTCCAAAAAAGTCAAGAAGAACATGCACAAGAATTCCTTTCTACCAATTATTCTGAAAGTCTAATGGATACCATGAGTAATCAATTGAAACAATTAACTCTACAACACATGGAAAACAATTTGAATGGAAAAGACATTCGATTAGAATTTGTGAATGCACTCTGTCATTTACTCTCTATGGATCTATTCATTCGAGATGAAGTGAATGTTTTGAAACGATCTTTATTGAAATTATTAGGTGTGAAAGAATTCTCTCCAGAATCTATTTTCAAACGTACTCAACATTTATTCAAACTTCCTGATATGATTTGTTCTTATTGCAGTTCATGTTTTGATCTTGAATTAGGAATCTCTTCACACGACAGTATTTTCAAATGTAAACATTGCACCAATGATTTTGATAAGAATCTCATTGAAGGAAAACTCATTGATTTCACACAAAACAAAATGATTAGTTATCAATTACAAGATTTGCAATGTTCACGATGTTTACAAATTAATCCAAATAATGTCATGGAACGTTGTTCCTGTTCTGGAAAATGGATTCCTGCACAATCTGAGAATAAGAGTGAAAAGATTTTGGAAACACTTTTATTATTGAAATCCATTGCTCAACACTATCACTTTGAAACTTTGAATGAGATTTTACAATATTGTAGTAGTTGTAGTTGTAGTAGCAATAGAAATTAATTTTGCAACAGTGTCGTGAGGATCAGATTCTGTGTCAGACACCACCACCATATTGAGTGATGACATCCAAGAATTTGGTTGACATTTAAATTGGCCAATGAAATTCACATTCACCCAATTCTGCGTGTGAGCACTGAAGGTCAGGTCTGGATAAACAGTTCGAATTCAAAGACGAAATTGTACGGATTCTTGTAAAAAAGGATTGACCATTCCAATAAATCGATTTCGCTTTTTTCCGGAAAAGGATTTTCTCGTCGTTCCATCACCAAATCTCTTCCGAACTTGTCACAGTGATGACATTTTACCAACTTGATTGGGCGAATGGAAGAAGAAGGGAATTCTGTTCTCTCTCTGGCGAAACACTCGAGTATGAATTAAATTCTAGACGTGGATTTGTGATGATGGTCAAAAGTTACCAAGTGGTGATTTATGTTGGAGTTGCAAAAAAACAACAACAACACCGAATTCTCTCGACCATCATTATTGCACATAGTGTGTCTGTGTGTGTCTGTGTGTGTAATATTGAAAAGACAAACTGAGACATCTCTTTTACCCGGTAGTAGTAGTGGAACTCGAGATTTCTCTTCTTTCGGTCTTCCATATTCAGCGAAAATCAAGACATCCTACGTGACCACAACAACAACAACTTGAACGCTGCACATGCGCATCAAGAGACACATGTGTTGTCGTTCGACTACAACCATTTAAACGCATGTACAACAACCCTCACCCCTCAATTCATCAATTTTCAGATTCGAGAATAGAATTCATTACCATACAAAGACTCACTTTGTTTTCATTCTTCACACATTTTTCCTTATTTTGGTGAGAAAATACATTCATTCGTTTGGGACACGTTAGATTGAACCAATAACAACAACAACCACCATATTGACACAAAAAACAACCACAACCACCATATTGACACTTGTTGAATGCTTGAAGAATGACTCTTTATCCCTCTTCCTTGAGTGTCAATGATCACGAAGGAAGAGTCATTCTATCTTTCGAGTCATCTTCTACCTCGTCATCAAGCACTCAACATGATTCAAGAATGATCTCCATCCAAACACAACAACAACAACAACAACAACAATCGAATAGATATGACATTTCAAGGAACAACCTTCTTCAAACTTTACACTTTCATTCCTTCCACAGCACTTTTGAAGAACCATCATCATTGACAACTCCTCCCACCATCATTCCAACAACAGAAATGTTTCAAGAATTAACCATTTATATAAGCCATGTACTCGGCGACCATCATCATCATCCTGATGATTCTTCAACAACAACAAATCTCCAACACATTCCCTATTTACCATGTACTTTGTACGCTTGTAATATTCCTCTCTCGCACCACCACTCCACTTCTGTGGTTATTGAACTTTTGGTGACTGACATGTGTGGTGCATGTCATCTAGTGGCAGCTTACCACATGGATGGCATCACCTCTTCCATTCAGTACATGATTGGAAGAGACATTTGCATGGCCACTCATTTGGCACAAGGTTTAAGTGACAACACCATGCGTGCATGGATTCGATATAATTATCATCTGGTCCAACCTTTGAGAGTGAGTCTATTATGAAGAGAATTATACTAACCTGAGAACATATACTTGATCAAGAAGTATACACTATATAAATTCACATGTGTGCGTCATGTATGATGAGAAGATGAACTGACTCGCATGTAGAGATGTTGTTGTACATGCTTGTGTCGTCGCATGAAGTATATATATCCACAAGTGACACATACATGGTCATTGGATTTTAGACACATGTTCTTCATCTTCTCATACCCACACACAATATGTGCTTCTCTCTTTATTAGAGATGCATGTGTACATCTCTTTCAACAACAAAACAAAAAACAACAAACCAACAACAAACCAACAACAAACCAACAAAAAAAACAGACATATATTCATGAAGAGTATAATGGTTTCAATTTTGTGGGAACGATATCATTTACTCAAGCAAGAACTATTTGTACAACAAATTTTCATACATTTTCAAACATTTTCAAAACTAATAAAACGAGAGGTCAAGTGGTGGACAAGAGATTCTGTTTGTTGTTGTAACTTGCACTTTCTAAAAGGATTGTAGGCCCAAAGTGTTTAACAAAACAACAAAATCTGCCTTTTGAAATTATTTCACAAACTTGTGTATCCTTTTATTTACAACACTAGAATTATAGTACTGGAATGCACTCACACAGTTACTCTTACTTTAAAGGTGATCGAATTTTGCTTCTGTTCAGCAGCATTAATGCTTTGTTAGAGTTTAGACTTCTTAGTTCTACTTACTCCATCCTCTCCAGATCGATCTGGCAATACGGTGAATCTAAATGTTCCATCTACTCCTTGAACAATGACATGATTACCATCTCTCAATTCACCCTTCAACATTAACTTGCTCAACTCGGTCACAATATGTTTCTGAATGTATCGTTGCATTGGACGAGCACCATAATTTGGATCATAAGCTTCCTTAACAATCAATTCACAAGCAGAATCTCTCAAATCAATAGTAATATCTCTTTCACGAAGTCTCTCAGTGATTTTATCCAATTGCAATCTCACCACATCCATCAAGTGTTGTTGAGTGAGAGGAGAGAAGAATAAAATGTCATCCAAACGATTCAAAAACTCTGGTGAGAAGTGTTTCTTGATCAATTCCATCACTTGCTTTTGAATTTGTTTTCTATTACTGTCATTCATATTTAGGAATAGATGAGAACCAATATTAGAGGTGAGAATAATGACAGTATTCTTAAAATCTACTGTTCTTCCTTGTGAATCTGTTAATCTTCCTTCATCGAGTAATTGAAGAAGAACATTCAGAACGCGAGGATGAGCTTTTTCAACTTCATCGAATAACACGACGGTGTAAGGTCTTCTCCTCACTGGTTCTGTCAATTGAGAATCTCTGTCAAATCCAACATAACCTGGTGGAGCTCCAATCAGTTTGGAAACAGAGTGCTCTTCCATGTATTCAGACATGTCAATTCTAATCATGTGTTTTTCATCATCAAATAATTCTTTAGCAATGGCCTTGGCGAGTTGAGTTTTACCAGTACCAGTCATACCACAGAATAAAAACGATCCAATTGGCTTATTAGGATCGCTTAATCCACTTCTCGATCGAATGATGGCTTCAGAGAGAGCAGAAATGGCTTCATCTTGACCAATGACTCTCTTTCTCAAACGATCTTCAAGCTTGAGAATTTTTTCCTTTTCTGTCTCATTCAACTTTTCCACTGGAATTCCAGTCCATCTTGAAACAACCTCATTGATTTGTTCTGGACCTACAATATCACTCACAAGTTTGTTTCCTCCTCCGGTTTTCACATCTTGTTCCTCTTGCTGTTCAATCTTTCTCTTGAGTTGTCGAATGGATTCTTCCAATTCTGGAATGGCTCCATATTTCAAGTCAGAGGCCAATGCCAAATCATATCGTGCCTCTGCATCCACCATTTTGGCTTTCAATCTCTCAAGCTTTTGATTCTTTTCTCTCAATTCATTCACAAGAGATCGTTCTGATTCAAACTTCAAGATGAGTGGTTTCAATTCTTCATCAATTTTGGAAATTTCTTTTTTGACCTCTTCCAAACGTTGTTTTGTCTTTTCATCTTCAAACTTCTTTTCCTTTTCCAAAGCAGTGGCTTCAACTTCAAGTTGTAATTTTCTTCTTTCGAGAGAATCAATCGCTTCAGGTCTACTGTCTAATTGCACACGAATGGAGGAACATGCTTCATCAATAAGATCAATACTCTTATCAGGATTGAATCTTCCAGAAATGTAACGAGAAGAGAGACGAGCTGCTTGAACCAATGCAGCATCTAAAATACGAACACCATGATGAGCTTCATAACGATCTTTCAAACCTCTCAAAATGGAAATAGTTTCTTGCACGGAGGGTTCTTCAACAAAGACTGGTTGGAATCTTCTTTCAAAAGCAGCATCTTTCTCAATGTACTTTTTGTACTCACCAAGTGTGGTAGCACCGATTAATCTCAACATGCCACGTGCCAATAAGGGTTTGATCATGTTGGCAATGTCCATACTTCCTTCACCAGTGGCACCAGCTCCTACAATGGTGTGAATTTCATCAATGAACAGAATAATGTCATTGTGATTTTCTTCTACTTCTTTCAAGAGAGCTTTGACTCGTTCTTCCAATTCACCTCTATATTTGCTGCCACTAATCATGGAAGCTAAATCAATGGCAAATAATTTACATTTCAAATTCTGTGGAATGTCTCCTTTAGCAATTCTCATGGCGATACCTTCGACGATTGCGGTTTTACCAACACCAGGAGGACCAAGTAAAACTGGGTTGTTTTTAGTTCTTCTTGATAGAATTCGAATGGTTCTGGCAATTTCCTTGTCTCTTCCAACCACTGGATCTAATTTACCTTCTCGTGCTCTTTCAACCAAGTCCAATCCATAACGATTCAATGCATCATAACCCGATTCTGCTTGTTTGGATTCAACCTTCTTTCCACCTCGAATCTGAGAGAGTACATCTTTTAACAGAGTCTTTGTTAAGGCATTTCCAGTGGCTTTAGAAATGGCACTATTCACATCAGAATCATCCATGAGAGCCAACAATAAATGATCGACAGCCAATAAATGATCTCCCAATTGTTCTCGAATAGTATCTGCATTTTGAAGTACAGTCACTAGTCTTCTATTGGGAGCTAAATCTTGAACTGGTGGTGATTGAGAAGCAATTTTAGTTTGCATACTCGATTTCAATTCTTTTTGAATTTTGGCACAATCAATATTGAGGGGTGTGGCACTTGCACCTTTGGTGGCTGTTCCTTCAGTACCACTAGTACTGCTCAATTTCTTACATACTAAATTTCCTAGAGATTGAGAATCTTCTGGATCGAAAATGACGCATGCCACATGGAGAGGAGAAATATAAATGTGTGAGTGTTCTTTGGCGAGATGAAAGGCATCGGAAATGGTCTGATTGGTTTTATCAGTGAATTTGTCTGGATTCATCTTGTTATATTTCTTTTTCTTCTTGTTATATTAGAAATGTCTTGTTGTGATATAACACACGTTGCTGTTTTTTTTGACTTATTAAGCTTCACGGGAGGCCCATGTTGCCAATTTATATTTTTTTCGATTTGATGACCTTTTTTAACTTTGTTCTATATTTAGGCTCGGAAAGGAAGCTCTCCAATTCCGAAGTTGTTTCAAACTAGTGGTTGAGCTAATTGAACTCATTCCGACAGCACTGCCATGCCGTGAGGATGATAGACTCAATGAGGTCTCAGCTGGTGTGTTGATTTCAATCATTCCAGTAGTCATTCACATTTTTTTGAGGTCTCTTAATACGAGTTTAATAAAGAAATTTAATTAATTGGTTAACCAATTCATGTTGTTGTTTCTCTCATTAAAATCATATGGATAACGATGTGTTTGATGATCAAGAAATCTGCTAAACGATCGATTAATAAACATTGTGTACAACAAGAAATCCTCTTCAAAGAAGGCTAAAATTGGATTGCACAAAAAAATGTCTCACAATCATCACCACCATCATCATTGTGGAAGTTGTTGCTCCGAAGCACAACAAGGAGACTTTCAAGGAGATGACCACCATCATTGCGAACACGATCATGGCTCTCATGATAAGAACGAGTTAGAAGGCTTTCAACAAACTTTATTTCCCTACATTGATAAAATTCATGTTCGATGTATGAACGAACACAAACAAGATGCTTGTCAAAGCATTATTAGACCATACAATGAAAGGAAATCAACAAATGGATATTTAGAAAGTGCGGTGGATAGTGAATTGTTGTTGATCGTTCCTTTTACTGTTTCCGTCAATATTAAATCTTTTCAAATAATTGGTGGTGATCCAATGACATGTCCTGACAAGGTGAAGATATTTAAGAATAATGAATTACTAGATATTGATAGTGCTTCACAAAAGAAAGCAGACCAAGAACTTGATCTAACTTATGATGCGGAGGGAACCTATGACTTTTTACTGAAAACAAGCAAGTTTGCGAATGTTCAATCTCTTACTCTATTTTTCCCTTCTAATTTTAGTGGAGAGAATACAAGAATTACCTATATTGGCTTCAAGGGAGAATATTCTGATTATAAGCGACGAGCTGTACAAGCAATATATGAAGCAGCTCCTCAAGTGACGGACCATAAGGTTGATGCTCTAGAGGATCAATGGGCAAATGCAAAGAAATTAGGAATGTAATTGAAAATTTTCATAAGCCTGTATGACAAATAAAGTCTACTCATGAGTTTTTAACATTCATTCATCTGTTTTTATTCAAGCTCAAGGGGTGTGCACATAATGTTAAAAAGTGGTGGTGTTCAATAGTTGAACCTTAAAAAACCCAAAAATAAAGGCCCTATCAAACATAATCCCTAATCTAATGAAGATAACATTGGAGAGACAAGCTTCATTCGTTCCTCAAGCAAGTCATTTGCTCTGTCAAGCCTTTGTGCTAGGCCTCTGTACTCATTGTTACCAGCTGCAAGCTTTTTGAGAACACCAATACTCTGTTGCCAGAATGGAATTGCCTTTTCTTTAAACTCTTTGAATGGAGTTTGGCAACAAAGGAAATGGGTCTTGAAGAGGGTGGGAGTTAATTTCTCTATTGGAGTAGTCAACAATACATGAGCTACAATACCCATGGTGTTGTTAGAATCAACACTGAATGATGATAAAGATCTCAGTGAGGTCATGACAGTTGCTACACTGTCCGGAGCAATATTATGTGACATATAAACAGCAGTCAAAACGGATTCATACAAGTGAGCAATATTTGTCTGCAATAACTTAACGATAGAGTAAAAAATAGCAAGATCTAGCTTGATGGGTCCAGACCAGCCACTTTGGGAAAGACCTGTTCGTCTAAATGTCAATGGGACTAGACTCATGACTCTGGTAATTAAAATTACATCTTCTTCGTTGGCAATCTTTTCTTCAACAGCATATGGCTTCTCGTATCTCCATGTGTTTGTGAGCATTTTCGCTAATTCTATAAGAATTAATGTCTGTTCTACATAAATTTTAGCTGTTGCCAATGCCTTTCCTTTTGATGTCAAAAAATCAGTTGATCCCTGCAGTGGCTTCTTCATATATGACAAAGATTCTAATACTTTCAAATGAATGAAAGTTTTAACCTCATTAACTGTTGAGAATTCTTGTGGTTGATTTTTTTTCAAAGGGGTTGGCTTCCAATTCAGTGCAAATCCTAGAGAAGAACAATCCTTTGAGTAAGGAAGTTTTTGTTGTTGGAAGTGTTTGGAAATCGCAGCTTCAGTAATTTGGAATTGAAGGCCATCTAAAAAAATATTTACAGGCTTTCTGTCAATGGTAATCTCGCCTGATTTGTGTTCGTCAGAAGAGTAATATCTAATAAGGACCACTCCTTTTTGCTTGAAATAATCGCTCATTTCACTTGTCAAGAAATTGAGCGATGTTGAATAAATTGGCTTCCATACTTCAATAAATTCCTTGTATTCTTCAGAATCAAATAATGGACTTGGTTCATAGAAAATGCCATTAACCAGGTTTCCAACAAATTGTGGGGACAAAACTCCGTGACAAATTAAGAAGTAAATCTCGTCAGGTAATCTTTCGCCAACAATCTCGTCGAAATCTCTTGGAAGTTCATGTTTGTTCATAACTACCACAGTATTTGAAAAGAAGTCCAAGACTGGATGATGCATTATCAAGCATTTGTTTAAAAGGAATGGAATAGCAAGATCTTCTCTATGATTCATTGAGAAAATAGATTTTGCGGATCCAATTGCCTTAATATTCTCAATTTCTGTTTTGAAACGTTCGTCTTTCTTGACGTTATTTTGGAAAGGTGATGGGGTTGAAAAACCTTTGAAAAAGTAGCTTCCAGAAAGCAGAGCAGCATCCAAAAATTGATTGTTTGTGATTCTTTCGCTTGTTAGAATTTGTTGTTTTTCCACATATTGAAATGTTTTTTGTGACCAATCAATTGACACAATAACTCTTGGAATATCAAACATCAATAGTTCCTCATCTCCCATTACTCCATGAACTAGACTGGTATCTGTCATGTAGCTAAGCTGTCCCCAAGCCAAATATGGAGCTCTCATAAACTCTACGTTATTTTCAATAAATAAGTCAAACAAAGCATTAATTGTGTCAGGAGAGGCCAGAAATTGATTTCCTTGTGCTCTTGAAAAAAGCATTTTCGCCTCTGTCTTTTGATCCTTTTCATATGATCCCCAGGCTGATTTAAGAGAAACAGTTCTGGATTGATACACGCCTGATGCACGTTCCTTTTTAACACAGTTTATACCATTGAAAACAAATACTGGAGTGATGCCAGCATCTCTGGAAAGGATGTTACTACCCTTAATTTGTCACGTACAAGATACTTACTTGATTTGCTTTAAATTTGTTTGAACCAAAAATGCTAATGATATTGGTACTCCTCCTGTTGCGATCTGAAAAGGTTCATGTTTCTCATAATATAAATTTTTTAACCAATGGAAGCCATCAATCCCTATTTTACATCCACGAAGAAACTCGAGAGATTCTGTGTTTATGTATTTTTTCTCAGTAAGAAACCCTGTATTGGAAAAGAAGGTTAATTGTAGAGGTATAGAGTAGCCCGATGATGACGACGTTATTTTATATCAATGTAGTAGCCAATATATATTATTAAAATACAAAATAATATGGTTGTTATAACAAACATAATTAAAAATATTTAGCAACATCGGAGTGTGTTGGAGCAAAATGGAGTATTACTTCTATCAGTACATACCATTCAATCCTTGAATCGTCATTGTGATGATGAACAAGTACAATCTGAGGAACAAACGACTTATTTTTTTGTTGGAAATTAAATGCAAACAAGCCTTTGTAATCCTTTCGTCTTTTGGGCATTTAAGGATGACAATATGAAAAACAATGAGGAATGACATCTTCTTCATTGCACAAGACGGATTTCGGAGGTGCAAGACGTCCAGTGCTCGGGCACAGGTGCACCAACCCTGGCAAGCTCAAATCGGTTTCCGTTTCACCACCAAAACTCTTCTGAATTAAAAAATGTCCAAACAACCCCATCAACAACCAGCCGATAAGAGTGTCGGAATGAGGCTCTTCTCTCAAAACGAAAGTAAAGCATGGGCAGAGAAATTCTTCTTGTTATATGGACCTGTTTGGATGCTCTATTTTACATATCTGATTTACAATGAAATTTATGAGGGAGCATCTAGGATGGAATGGACCATGTATGGAGTCATCATGGCTGTTCCTTGTGTGTTATATCCATTATTATTTCCTGGAAAGGCTGATCGTAATCTTCCAATCACTCAACGATATTGGTTCAAGTGTAATCTTTGGGTTTTTATTTTCAATTTTGTTGGAAATTACTTTTGGACTCATTATTTCTATAATCTTTTAGGAGCCAGCTATACCATGGATACTCATAGAATTAACAACGTTCCTTATCTCATGTTTTTAGCTACACAAGCTTACTTTACCTTTTACTTTTCCTTGAGCAATGTTTTATTGAGAATCATTTACACTTCATGGAGAAATCCTTCCATTGCAAGATTCCTCTTTGTGTCAGCATTTATTTTTGCATTTTCATATTTCACAGCTTTCATGGAGACCTTTACTATTCAATACTTCAAGTATTATACTTTCAAGAACAGAGATTTGATGTATAAGGTTGGCTCAATAGTTTATGGTATTTACTTTATTCTTGGCTTCCCAATGTACTACAGAGTTGATGAGGAGGAGACAAAGAAGAAATACTCCACATTCAAAGTGTGCGTCGAAAGTTTGGCTTCCTGCATGTTGGTGACAATATTGTTGGATTTCTGGAGACTTTTTGTCGGAGGTATTGTTGATGACATCCCTCAGTGTGTTCCCTGGATGTAATCAAAGAATATTATTGAATTCGAAATGGCTGTTTGTTTTGATAAATGATTGTTGCATTGTTAAAACCAATCATCCTATTTCTTTTATGGTCTTCTGAACTTGTGTTCGCTCAAGGCAAATAAATAAACAAATACGAATACAGTTCATCTTGTCTCTTGTCAAGTGAACCCCAAAAAGATCCATGTCTCTTGACAGGCATTCTCCGTTTGTTCGAGGATGGCTTTTTTTAAAACATCATCCCAAACAAAAAAAACTCCACTCCTTGTTCTTTGCATCTTTCTGCAAAATCATTGCGTAAGTTTTTTGTTTTTGGTTCTTGGGTGAACCCTCACCTCTCACGATGTATTCATGTCATGATGATGTGATTATTTTTCCAATGATACTTGTCATCAACACTTTTCATGTGATCACATGGTTCGATCATCTCTCCACTGGTTGGTCATTCCTTCCTATCAACACCTGTTGTGATATATATATATATTAAACATTTAGACCCATCAAACTCAATTCATTGAAACATACAACACACAATGCCATTTGGGTTCTTTAACAAGAAAAAGGATACTCCCCAGTCATCCAACGCCAAACCAAATTCTGAACTGGCAAAGAAATTGCAACAAAAAGGTTTGTAGTTGTATTTGACACATGTAGAATCATGATTCATGTCAAAACATGATCATCACATGATGATGGCTTTCAACTTGTTAAATGATCACATTCCATATATTTGTTTAAAACGTGAATATAAACATTAAATAGAGGCCAGTGTATGGGCTGTCAATGAGGTTGGCATTTGGTTGGACTTGGTCGGGTTAGGTGAATACAAGGTAGGTGGTGGTTTTGGTTAAATTGGGAGTGTCTCATTTGTCATTCAAACATCAAATGAATGGTAACACTCAAATAGAATGTGTTCATTAACAATTCGATCAGCGGTCAAGAATTGCTAGAATTAGGAGAAGAAGGTAGGTTTCCAATTTTGGAATCAATCATACTAAAATTGTTTTCACCAACACTTTGGAAATTCATCATGAACATCACTACCATATATCTCTACCACACCATCATCACCAACCTCCTCACCACCAACACACCTAATCACCACTATCATCATCACCACCTCAGATATGAATCAACTTCAAATCACCAAATTGGGTCATCGAAAGAAATTTAAGAAATTAGTGGAAGCTCTCAAAAAGAATTCCAACATTACCAACTTTCTTGAAACTCTCTCAGAGGCCAATGACTCTGCAGAAACATCGACTCCATCTTCCACTTCACAACAACCTTCTGTGTCACAAAATCAATCATCGGATTTGAGTGGAGGAAGTTCTTCGAACAACTCTGGAATTGACCTCGTTTTCAAGTGTTATCACAACGATGATGTACATTTGATTGCCATCAAGAAGGACAGAGCCACATTTAATGAATTAAAGTTGAGAATCATTGAAGAATATCACTGTATAAAGCCAGTGATTAAATACAAGGATACTGAAGGAGATTTCATCAATATTAGAAAAGAAGAAGATTTTGCAATTTGTTTGCAAAACGTTCCAGTAGATTCTGCCATTAGATTGTACATTACGACTGAGAATGATGCTGCTCAACTCAATGACGAAACATCAAGTCAAACAAGTGGAAGTGAATTGTCATCCAACAATATGGCACAAATGCAAGTTCAACGTCACGTTGAGCAATTCCCAAGTATTTATGGAGAAGACGAAGAACCAGAGATGGATGATGGTGCTGTTTTCTTTGATGACTTTGTTGATGCTGTGATTATTATTACAGATGATAAGATTATCCAATATGTGAACAAGAGTGTGGAAAAGACATTTGGATATACTAGAAAGGAATTAATTGGAAGAAATGTTAAAATCTTGATGAGTAATCCACACAGAGCTCAACATGACAACTATGTGGATAATTATTTGAGAACTGGTCAAGCAAAGATTATTGGAACAGGAAGAATGGTTGAAGCTCGTGCAAAGGATGGTTTAATTTTCCCAATTTGGTTATCAGTGGCTGAATCTTCTTGGTTAGGAAGACATGCATTCACAGGAACTATTCAAGATTTGAGAAAGGATAAGAGCAAACAAACAAATTCTTCTGTCACAAATCTATTAGAAAACTTGGTAGATGCTGTCATTATTATTGACACCAAATGTAACGTTTGTTTCATGAACAAATCAGCAGAGAAAATGTTTTCTTACAATAGAGATGAATTGATTGGAAAGAATATTAACAAACTCATGCCTGAAAAATATGCCACAGGTCACGACGCGTATGTTTCTCATTATTTAGAAACTGGCGAAAAGAAGATCATTGGAAGAGGAAGAAAAGTCACTGCCAAAGATAAGCTTGGAAATCAATTCCCAATTTGGTTGAGTGTGAGTGAGACTAAATGGAATGGAGAACGTGGATTTGTTGGTACCATTCAAGATTTGAGAAAGGATAATTCCATTGAGAAGATCTTGAATTAATATGAGAGAGATTTTATGTGTGAAAGAATCTGTTCTCTTTTTTCTCTCTATCTGTGTATAATATGCATGTATAGAAACACCACCATTAAACAATGTAACACAACTTTTAATGAGACCCTTTCTGAGAGCAATAACATGCCATCAAATATACCTTCTAATGAACCCTCACCGATCGTTCTCGTTCTTCTCCTCCAAACAAGATTCGAATCTTTTCAACAAAAAATGCAAGACCAAGACAAACGGATAGAAGGCTTGACTCAACGGTTTCAAAACATCAGTGCAACTCTTGAGGATTTGAATCGAGAAGTAAAACAATCACTAGGAAAGAAAGAGGTTGGTCCATCGGATGATAGTGGGAAAACAACGACTAGTGGTTGCTGTACTGTGAGTGATCATCAGCCATTGCCAGGACAAGAGGCTTTGAAGATTGGTAGTAGTAGTACTACGGATCATGAGGAAGAACGAACACCAACCACTCCGACTGATGAAAATGAGGAAAGACAACTTTCTCCTCATGAGGCCTTATGTGATGCTGCATATAATGGAGATTTAGATGTAATTAGAAAGGTGTTATCCGAACGAGAGAATCGATATTTGGTTAACGAGTTTTTAAATTTTGATGAAGTACTTGGAGAGGTAAGAATGAATTTTCAAGCTTAACACAATGATCACACTCACTTATATACATAGATGACTCCTTTCATGTATGCAGCTGTTAAAGGACAAATCGAGGCTTTAAATTTGTTTTTTGAACTTGCAAGGCCAATTGTTAATTTGCCTGATGTATGTTTCTTGTTTTTTGAATAATGTCATCATGATCCTTTTAATCATCCGTACAAAATTTTAAATTATTTTGCATTCTTTTTTCTTTCAGTTCGAAGGAGACACGCCTCTTATTCTTGCTACCAACTCTAAACAATATGACGTAATGAAGTTGTTGATTGACAAAGGTTCCAACATTAATCATATGGACGAAAATGGTGTAAGTATCAATTTCTCTTTTGTGCTTATCATTGCTTTTAAATCCACCACAATAGATGAGTGCTCTCCATGTAGCTGCTTCCAATGGTGACATTCTTGCTGTGAAGATTTTACTTGAAAAAGGAGCAGACAAGAATCAAGCAACACGAGGAAGCACAGATACAGCAGACATGATTGCAGAGATGTATGGACATTCCACTGTTGCACAATTTATAAGAGATTTTAAAAAGTAGAACCATGAATAGATGTAAATCCGACTTGAGATCATTTATTGCTAAACACTCGAGAATTCGTGAGACATAAAAAGTGCTGTTATCTTGTTGAACTCAGGGTGATGTGACATTTGCTCCTTCACATCCAATAAAGCAATCTGACACAACAATCATTGCGTACTCTTGAATAGTTCACACACAAAGAGCAAAAAATGATGGCCAAAACAAATCATGACCGTTCTTCCTCTGCACCATCATCACCTCGGAATTCACTCATCCCTCCACCCGATGATACAATTGATAATTATTCATCCAAACCATCTCCTCAATTGACACAACACTCCATTCATCCAAATGACCAATCACACAATGAACAAGTCAAGAGTCAAAAACCATCCAAAGTCCGAGAACGAGTCCAACAATTGAACAGCAGAAACGCTTCGTTTTCCAATACTCACCCAATGAAGCGTACTCCTCCTTCATCTGCCAACAACACTCGACTTACGAGTGACCAATCACATAAGAAAACGAGTTTCAATCGATCGTTGACAAGACTCACACCGTTCTCTCCATCCAATCCTTCCGACAAGAAGAATTTCACACCGAATCCTCTTCTTCTTCCGCCACCACCACCACCACCACAACAACAACTACAAGACCAACACGACCAACAACCTTTGGTCCGTAGTACTACGGATATTTCTTCTTCTTATGAATATCTATTACACTCCTCTTCAGGTGATCCTCCAAAAGACAAGATCACGAAAGGTACAACTCTCCTAACAAATGTTACAACACCACACACCTCCTCTCACAACAACAACAACTCACAGACTCTTGTCTCAGAAAAAGAAGACTTCGTCCACATGCAATCATCTCAACCTGTCAACGTTGACAGGAACCTTTCATCAAAAAATTCACAAATTCCGACACAGACTCGTAAAAATCGAAAAAATCGATCCAAATCAAAACAACAACTTTTTGATGAAGTTTTTGAACAATTAGAACAATTGGATGAATTGTATTTTGATAATATGGTTTCTGAGGATGAATATGAAGAAATGAGTTATAGAAATTCCTCACTTTCCCTTAATAATAATCACAACTCATTAGCACGACCCATAACAAATGATGACGAGAGACGTCTTTATTTATCTCATTCACCTGTCATTCAATTTGAAAATCTTGAATTGAATCGTGAATTTTTAGCAAGACATGAACGAACACATAGTTTAATGTCACGAGAAGAATATGAACAAAAAAGAGAATGGATTTGTAAACAATATATTGAAGCAACTTCATCATTGAATGAAGAGGATGAAGATCATGATGATTTCTCTCATCCATTGATGGATGATTTTCATGATGAAAAAACATTGTCATTACCTGAAGAAAGTTCAAAAAACAATTCAGACCAACTTATTAAGGAATCCACTCCACAACAAGCAATGACTGTATCACAACTACGACCATCTTCAATTCACTTGTCACATTTTCAAAATAGTTCTGAATTATCAACATCTATTAATGAAAATTCATCCAAAACAACGAAATTGTATCCTTCACAAATCTCTCCATCACCAACATTTCCAAAACATTCATCTCTTTCACAACCTTCCTTACTACCAATTTCATCTACCCATACTTCCACAATGAATAACAATTTACCACCAATTTCCACAAAAATTCAAACGTCACATTCCAAAGTGGGAAAAAAACTCACAACCATTCTTAACATGCTCAGTGATGCACAACAACATCACTCTCAATCATCCACAATGATGATTCCATCTAGTGTGACGACTCATCATTTTGCAAATTCTAAAATATTAATGAATAGAACGAGTATGGACAGTAACGAAGAAGATGTTTCAAGTTTCGCTCATTCGAATCAAGTCATGCATGACAATAATTTGAAAGGAAATAGACATTCATCATCCACACTGAGTAATTATACATCATCATCGACAAGTACGACAGCCATGGATAGAACAAGTGTTGATGCATCTTCAGAGTCTGGAAATATTAGTAACACAAGTCATCATCATTATTTAGATCCAACCATTTACAAATTTTCATACTTGGAATTGAAAGATAAATTTCCAAAAGGTGTGAAACAAAATGAAAAGGAAAAGTATTTGAGTGATGAAGAGTTTTTTAAGGTTTTTGAAATGAATCGAAGGGAATTTGAGGAATTAAATATTACTAGAAAGAGAAGATTAAAAATTGAGAAGGGATTATTTTAATTACAATGATCTAATTATTTGTGAAATGGATGAATTAGGAAGAGAAGATTTCTTAATCCGAATGTTGTATGTGAACACTTGGGGACAGAGACAATTCAAAGTACTTTCTAAGATCTACACAATATACAAATATCGATACACCACTGTTGAGGTTGCCAATATTCCAATTCCAATCATACACAATTCCATGAGTGACAAATGTTTTCGAATATTCGTCAGAAATTTATACCAAATTCTAAAGAGTGACTTGAAACTACCATCATCAACAATTCGTTGATCGTTCAGGTGTGAATAAAACTTGTCCGACGTTTCAATTGGTAAATTACTATTTGATTTTTTTCTTTTTGTAAAGAAAGATCTTTCAGATGTATTATTGCAAGTTTGATTAAATAATGATCTAGTGGCACAAGCAGAGTATGAATACTTGTTGCAAAGACTGCTCCTTGCAGACTTCAATGAGACAGATTGGAATAACGAGTTGAAGAGTTGCCGGCGTTTGGAAGCAAACATTTTTTATTGAGTATGAATGTTGGTCCAAGTCGCCGAAACTTTTTTGCCTTACTTCTTAAATGGTCGGCGAAATCTTCTTCCCTATTCACCCTAAAGCTGAAGCACTCTATTCAGTCCAAATGACACCAAGATATTGAAGAATGACAAGAAAGTCCTTGTCACAGCTAATAATGATGGAAAGAGCCTTTTGAACCATCAATGAAAATGAAATTCTTTCGAAACTCAAACTACAATTTGACAACCTACCTTATCACTATGAATATGTAAGCGAGCTGCCATGTTTACCGCTCGTTTTTCAAGAGTTTCTTTTCGTTGCTCGTCTAATTTAATTCCAACGATCGATGTGTTTTTCTTTAAGGCTTCAGTATATTGATTGCTGATCTCAATGAGTTGAGAATATAAAAAGAGTAAATAATCTCTAAGAATGATAGCAACTTGTTTAGCATCTTTGGTGACATTTAGATCTGTTGATTGCCATTGTGCAGGAAGATTTCCACCGTTATTTACATCGATCAGATACTGTGACAAGTTTAGAATCTTTGAATAATAATATTGCATTGGTAAGAATAATGAATTTTGGTCAACTTACATGTAATGAAGCCAATGACGCTAATTTAGCAAGGGACCTATAACACTCCGCTTTGCTTTTTTTCCAAAAGAAGTGTCGATGTTTGAACCATTTCTTCAATCTCAACGGTTGATCCTAACACATCCTCCAAATTACTAAAGGCATTCTTTGACAGTTCAATACATGCCTTGGTCATTTCTAAAATTTCCTTTCCAACAGGAAGTGACGCAATGTATTGATAAGAGTCTTTCTTTTCTTCCACTTCCTTTGTACTGAATTGTGTTGAGTCAATAAGAATGTCTTTTAATTCACGCAAAAGTTCTAAATAATTGTTTTAAGAATACCAAAAGTATTGAATGTTGAATTGCTTCAATACTAATGTGTTGTAAAATATGAATTACGTACTTTCAATTCTGTCACGTTGTTCGTCGGTTCTATTTTCCATATACTTGGCTAATTCTTCATTACACTGTTTGGAGAGAGAGGCCACTTCTTGTAAATGTTTCAATCCTTCATATTCGATAAATAATTCTTTAAAGTTGACATAGATATGGATACCATCATCGTTCTGTTAGGATGATTGGCATGTTGGTGTAATAATTGTTAGATTCACGCATATTCATTTGTCATGAAGATATATATAATATTCAAAAAAGTAAATGATGGTGGTTGGATTTGAGATCGGAAGGAAGGACACATTGGTGACTTACCTCCTCAGTATCATACAGAATTCTACTTGCTTCTTCGAGAGTATGCAAAACACTTTTTCCAAAAGACGATGCCCATCCTTTTACATATTTCAGCTCTGCTGTTTCATCCACTAATTGAGATGTTTCATTATAAAAGGAAGTGAAAAGAGATTTGAGTTTTTGCTCTGCAGTTTTAAGAGAGTTTTCAATCGTTTTTTCAGTTTCTTCGATGAGAGACGATGCATTTGCTGCTCCACCATTGTCATTGACTTGCCCATTCTCTTCATCTAATTCATCATTGGGAGGAGTCGATGAAGATGGTGGCTCTGTGGTCTGTGTTGTTGTGGATGAATCATCGTCTTGTTCAGCAACTAATTGTTGCAGTTTTTGTCCGAATTCATTGGTTTGTTGGTTCATGACTCGAACCACATTACCGATGGTTGAAGAAAGCCAACCGCTTCCCCAACCCCATCCGCTTTTATTCTCTTGTTCATTGTCCCGATCAGCAGCAGTAGCAACCTTTTGGTCGGTTGGTGGTGGCGATGCAGAAGATTGCTCCGAAGATGGTTCCATTTTTTCTTTTCGGAAATGCCTTCAATCGCTTTTGTATTTGTGATTAATATTCAAGAAATGAATAAATGTTGAGAGGTATTGGTCCACTTTGACTGAATCTGTCAGAATTCTGCATTCATTTAAACTTGACTTTTGTTTTATATCGTTTTTGCGATCAAAAATTTGGCTTTCTTATTTGAATGATATACAGAGATAACCTTTTACACTATTCGTAAGCGGTTGTGGCCGAGTGGTTAAGGCGTTTGACTAGAAATCAAATGGGGTGACCCGCGCAGGTTCGAGTCCTGCCAACCGCGAAATTTTTTAAAGGGAAAATTAAAGTAATTGAAATGGATTGTGGATAGACAATCGCGAACATGTGCTTTAATGATAGAAACATCACTAGCAGCTCTGTGAACAATAGTGTCCAATATAACTTTCCGTTCTTTGGATCAAGATCAGTCTCATCTGCAATGCTTTTGTGAAAAATTGCTCATCCAAACTCCATGAATGAACTAAGAATATTACATCGGCTGCTTCTAATAATTAACAAAATAAGGAATCATATTCCGAAGAAAATCACTTTTGGCTAATATGGCCAGTTTGTCCTGATGCATTGCTGCAGCTTTTTGATGCCAACTTGCATTTCGTTCTGGTTGGACAAACATCGAATGTAATTGATGTGTTGAAAGAGATAGAAAAGCAATTTGAATGATAGTATTTGTGTTAACATTGACTCCAGTTGTCTCCAAGTCCATCAACACAATATGATATAATTTGTTTCCTATTTTCATGAGATTTTGTGTTGATGACTTTATTTCTTGGGGTCTAGAATTTATCACCGAAATTTTACCTTTGAATACGGACCGTAATTCATTAGGCTTATTGAATTATTAGTAGCATTTTCTGATTCAGAATTCCATGTTGAATTATAATGTTCTTGAGCTTGTCGAAATAATGACAAATATTCAGATTCTGTCTCAGTTAACCCTTTTGAAGGAGACACTAGCTTGCTAATTATTTCATACATGAGTAAAGGTTACGCAAGCAAGCTTTTAGGTGTGGGACAAACTGTATGCAGCAATTTGTTTGAAAATAACATCTTTATTTGAAATAATTTGGTCAAGGTGGTTCATTACAGGTTGGCAATTACTGCAAATCCCGGTTGCTTTTGTGTAAAGTTGATTGCATTCAATAGATTTCAATTTGGTCCCTATTTTAATCGCATCCATTGTATTCATGAAATCACCAAAAAGCAGCTCGGAATATTTATCGGATGGAAATACCCGCAACCAAGCGCAGTCGAAAATACCTAATTTTATGTTCATTAACTAATTGAATGGCGACGTCCATATCAGAATTAGAACCATGAATGGCTACGGCCATATCACCATGAATGCACCTCATCCCGTCCGATTTGAGAAATTAAGCATCGTCGGGCTGCATCTGATACTGAGGTTGGAGACAACTTGGGACATTCACCCAACGGATTCCAATTCCACCGTGTCATTACCATTTGTGAGAGAAAAAGGAACGCAATCATGGTTCTATTTCAAAATTATTATTATTACCAAAACAATAAGTGTGAGAGAACAGGCATCTTCCAATTCGCGAGAGTAGCTCAACAAAAAAATGTTGAACCCACCTCATGACCAACCTGCTTTTTGGTCTCGTACCAAAACAAACAAGACCATTTCTTCTTCCAATATATCTTTGAAAGGAATGATGAACCTCTTGTTCGTCATCCATGTGATGGTCGTTGCATGTATTATGGCCACCATCATCCCATCCACACATGCTTTGACTCTTGAAGACGACCGATTTGCTTCTAGTCTAGCCTCCATTCAGGCCATTCACGATCACTTCTTTCAAGGCTCTTCCAAAGGTAGTGCCTCTACAGCCATCCTCTTCCGCAATGAAACTTTGGGAGAGATTTTTGCAGGACAAGCCTTTGAGAATGTTCCAAACGTGAAACCCAACAGAGATACCAAGTACAGAATTGCATCAGTCACTAAAACATTTGTATCGGCTGCCATGATGGCATTGAGAGATGAGGGTCGTTTGGATTTGGATCAATCCGTTTTGGATTTTGTGCCAGAGTTTAAAGCCTTTCCGAATCCTTTTGGTTTTTCGTCGAATCTAACGTTCCGACAATTAAGTTCTTACATGTCGGGATTGCCTCGAGAAGCACCTTGTGTGTTGTTTGATTGCGACTATACGAATGCTCAAATGATCGATCGTATCAAGAAGAATGGCTTGTTTTTAGTGAGGGATGGAGATCATTTTCCAATCTATTCCAATTTAGGATATTCATTATTGGGTCATGGTTTGGAAAGTGCAGCAGCCATGCCGTTCGAACAAGTCATTACAACTCGAATTTTGGATCGTCTCGGAATGAAGAATACTGGTTTTGTCACCAAAGATAATTTGAACACGTTACAACTTGCAACAGGCTATCATCACAACACTCCCATCTATAGCAATAATAGAACCATTTCATGGAATCAACCAGCTGCAGGCATGTACAGCTCCTTGGGAGATTTGCAACTCTATGTGAAAATTTTGTTGGCAGCCTTTGTTCAGAGTGGTGTTGATACATTTCCAGCAACCACCATCTTGAAAAAAGCAAACCATGAGAGAATTTCTGAGTGCTCAACACATTCTTCCACATGGAACAGCTGCAGTTGGATTGAGTTGGGAAATGGTCTATTACAACATGTTCTCAAGTTGGGCCATTATGAAGAGTGGACTCATTGGTGGTTACAATGCTCAAATTGTCCTGTTGCCAAAATATGAAATGGCAGTGATTACATTACTCTCCAAGGATGACGGCGCCCAATCTTTGGCTCTGCAATCAGCCTTGTCCATTGTGGCATCGGTCAAGGACTATTTGGATTCATTGAGAATGAAGGACTTGTCAGACAAGACATCCTCTCTCGTTCCAAATGTTGTGACATTTGTTGGAAATTACATGAGTGAGAAACAATCATCATGGTCATCATCCTCTTCTGTATCGATTGCCTTATTTAATGCCTCGACAACACAAGTATTGAAAATGAAAAATGTTTTGGGAACAGAGTTGTCATCGACATTCCTAATTCCCACACCAAGTAATGGTGGAAGTACAAATTCTTTTCTTGTACAGCCCTATTCTGTCCCCACAAGATTACAATACGAAACAGGAATTGGAGGCAGTAGAATTGAATTTTCACAAGATTTCAAGAATTTCACAGCACTCGACATGGGTCTACAATTCATGAACAAGTCATCTGGTTCCAACACGGCACGTCGACCTAAATCTCTTAGATCCACACAAGCTATTCCCGTCGTGTGCAATTTCATTCCAAAAGATGTTTCCCTAAAGACTCCAATTGCTGATTCATCCATTTTGAATTTATTCGATCAGCTGAAACAAGAAATTGCCTCTTTAATGAAACAGCAAAACTCTTCAGCTTATTTGAAAATCAGTTACAGAGGACAGGCTGTGTATGATGCTGCTTTTGGTGATTCCAACATTTCACAAAATTCCATCTTTAGAATTGGAAGCTTGACACAACTTTTTACTGCTGCAGCCACTCTCATTGCCAAAGAAAAAGGGATTATTAGTTCTTTGGATGACCCTGTGAGTCGTTACTTCTCTGGAATCTCCTTCCAAGAAGTTATTTCAAATAATATGTTCTCGAATAACATGACATTTAGACAACTCATGATGCATGCATCAGGCTTACCATCTGGAATTCCATGTGACTTGTTAAATTGTAATATGAATTGGAACAGTTACTTGCAGGAGGCTCTTTCAAAATTTAGAATGATTCAGCCATCCTATAATTCAAGAACTATTTCTACATTAGGGTATACCATTCTTGGAAATGTCTTGTCTCAGTTAACGGGAACTTCACTTGAAAACTTTATCAAGGTCAATATTTTGAATCCTCTTGGAATGTCCAATACTGGCTTTACTTACACGACAAGTGTTAAAAATCAACTTGTTTTAGGACGTGATCTGAAAGGTCAATTATTGAGCAGTGAGGTTGACAATTTGTACATTCAAGAAGCTTCTGCCCAAATGTACTCAACGACAAGTGACATGTCCATCTTTTTAAATTGTCTCTCGAGTCTCAATAGAGAATGTCCAATTTTAAAGAGGGAACGCTCTCGAACCTTACTCCTTCGTAATTACCTCTCTGATGATCTTTCAATGAGTACAGGCTTGGGCTCATGGCAACACGAATTTAATGGTGGATTCTGGATTGCATCCAAATATGGCACTATTAAGGGATACAATTCCTATGCTGGTGTGAATGATGAAATTGATTTAACCATCACATTACTCACATCTACTGAGTATCCAGTAGCCAACGAGTTGGTAAGAAACAAAACTCTTATTCCACAATTAGTCTCTGCTTTCACTTCTGCACTCAAACAACAACCTTCGTACTTGATGGCCAATCTTTCCATTCCAAACTCTCGCGCCTTGATTCAAGACATGGTTGGTGTATATCAAGTTTTGATCAGTTCTTGTTGTTCACTCAATATCTTCAGATAGATTATGACACAACTAATGGATTGTTGACATTCGCATTTGTTGAAAGCTCAACACCTTCTCCATCGAGTAATCCTCCCACTTTTGCTTTGCAAATGATTGATCAAAGCAGCATGACATTCAAGGTGACAACATTAGGATCGTTATCGTGTATGGGTAATGTTTTGACTGGCATTGAAGGTGCTGTTGTGAAATTTAATATTGCCAATGGAAAAGTGGAGTCATTTTCCATGCCTTCTCTCAATTTCGGTAGTGATTTCATCAAGATCAAGGCGAAACCATCTACAAGCATTTCGGGTGCATTTGTGCAGAGAGGAATGAGTTTAATGTCATTACTTGTGTTGCTGTTTTGCTCCGTATTTTTGTTGTAATGGAAGTTAGGAACTATTTGAGCAAGAATATCTTGTGTTATAATAAATGGCTTTTATTTTATTAATCATAGCCACTCTTAAGGTTATATTGATGCGCATAGACAGCATTCTAAACTTGTTCCAATATTAATAGTTTTCGGATTCACTGATCACAATTTCAATATCAGAAAATTGTCCCTTTCGATTTGCTCCATGTGAACACGTACTTCCCTGCACATATGAATTCTTCAAATTATTCTTCAAGTAAATTTCCATCATTCTCAGCAAATGTCGACTAATGAATGATCTACCCATGTAAGGTGATCCCTTTTCCAATAAAATTGAAAGAAATTGTGAACATTCTTCCAAATCTACCAAATTGACCACATAGTATGGTACATTTTCGTGATACTTTCGACATGGAATCCAAAATTTGTTGAATATATATTCAAACACTCTCAATGGGTCACGATCATTCCCCACAAAATTTGGAAATATTTCAGAAACTTTGACTTTACCAGACATGATCTTGTTTGCAAAAATGTCAACCTTGGTAAAAAGTAATACTTTTTGTGTGCCTGGAGCTGAAAGCAAAGATGTAAAATATTTCACGTGACTGTCAAAAATTGGAGTATTCTTCCTGTATCGATCAATATCTGCCAATGAGATTAAATAAACTACAATGGGAGCAAGATTTGGCTTGTCTTGAAATTCCAGAGAGCTCCAAGTGTAATTCATTTGTGCGTTCATCATTTTCACACACCATCGTCTCTTTCCAAATTTCGTCACTGAAGGAGAGTTTTCAACAATGACGTTAGGATTACTCTTTTCATCTGATCCAAGTGATGATTTCCAGTCATGAAAAGTATTATCCAATAAATAAGATGAATATACCAGTTGCAATATTTTGCTGTTCGAATGTAAACTGTCTGAAAAGTTATAATTTGACTTCATAATGATATGTAAATTGTCAAATAATTCATGAATATTTTCTCCTTTTACATTTGATTCTTTGAAGATGTGTGTGGTGTGATTGTTCGATGTATAGGGAGTGAAAAAGGAAGATTGCATTAATTTCTGATAGGCTAATTTCACAACAGGCACTCTCCATAAATCTTCAATGGCGTTGACAATTTGTGGAGCTTGATCCAATATTCTGTCCCATGTAGTTATGGGTGCATTGATGGTTGTGTGAATACCATTCACACAATTCACTTGTTCTTCGTAGGTATTAATCAATTCATCGTATTCAGTCCATTTAGACACAGATTTCTTGTCTTCACTATTGTATGCAGAAAAGGGATCATCCTCTTGTGGTATTGTTTTTATTTCTTGCAAGATGAGTTGCATGGCATTCAAACATGAAGCGAGAATGGCAAATTGAACTGCTTTTTTGTATGTAAATGAATCTGTAGAGTTCGTACTAGGCACGAATGCAGAAGAAACCAAAGATGTTGCCAATGATAAAAATCCCGAACTTGATGAATCCACCGTATGATCGCTCAATAATTTAGTAACATCCAACTTTCGAATGAGACGTAATAAAGTGGATCGTCCAGAGAAAGGTATTCCACAAATGATCATGCCATAATCATAAGTACTCTTTGGAAGGGAGGTTGAGGTTATTAACGATGATAGAGCGTTTTCATCGGCAGGTCGGAGGAAGGAGAGGAAAAGATCGGTCTGTGGCCATTTTTTTAGAGAACAAGTTCAAATTCCCATGTTCAGTGAGCTGGACAAAGATCCAGATAGAATATCTAAATGCACTGCAAATTTTACATTGAAAAGAGACTGTATTTGAGAGTTCCATTCAAAAATGTACATGGTATCTTATGGTTTTGGAAGTAATAACTTGGATGCTTTGGGTGTGTCTCTAAATTCCAATTGAGTGGAGAGAGAGGTAATAAAGGCAGGCTCATTTTCTGTGAGGAGTGACACAAACCGTGGCAGTGTTCTTTCCTCTACCGATGACTCAGGAGCTCGTTGAGCTATTTCAATTAAAGTATTAGCACAATGCTTCCTACATCTCTCTGACGTTTGGACATAGGCAATAAATATTTGGGAAATTTCATTTCTCACAGTTTCATTCAGACATGAATCTAGATACAGACTGAACAGCGCCTTGATATACTGTTGTTCCTTAGATAGTAATTCAATGACTGTTTGCTCATGAATGAATAATAATATACAGTTCACTGCTTTTGAAATCACTGGATAGGTTCTTGATGATTCATTATTTTGAAGTCCTTCAAAAACTATTGCCTCTATGATTGCACTAATGAAATAAACATCAGAACCTTCAGTAGGCGTCAATGTATAGTCAGGATTTAACGTTAAATAGCGATAACATCTCACATAAGGATGTTTAAATAAATTAGCAGCTGAAATTCTCAAATCGGGATCTGGTTCAACCATTTTTCTGATTAAGTCCTTCAATGAAGCAAGCTTAATTTTTTCGAACATTCCAGGAATTTTCTCTCTTTCTCTCAAAACAGCTCTATAAAACAAGTCATGTTGTTGTTGACATGTTAGCTCAAAAACGCATAATCCCATGCTGTAAATATCACAACTAAAGGCGTATGGTCTTTGAAGAGCAATCTCAGGTGCTGATCAAGTATTATTAATGCATTAACATGGTCATTCAGTTCATTAAAACATACCAACATAGAGTGGAGTTCCACAAATAGTGTATGTTACAGCGCCTTTGGAATTTAACATTTTGGCCAATCCAAAGTCGCACAATCTCAATGTATCATCCTCCCCGATGAGCATGTTTGATGGCTAGTTTTTGTTTAAATAATAATCATCATGTTCTTGGAATCTTTTTTAACATACCTTGATGTCTCTGTGAATAATTCCTTCTTCATGACAATACTTGAGTGCGCTACAGAGTTGAGTGAACCATGCGAGTACTCTCCAAATATTGATATTCACATGAAGATCTTTTTCAATAATATCTCCAATAGTACCTTTTTGGCAATATTCTTTAAGAGTTGAACACAATATATTTCGTATTGTTTGAATGTAAAAACAACACAACTTACCAGTTACAACGCCCACACAACTCTTATCCATTTGATCTTTCAAAGGAAATTCTTCGATAAACTGCATAATATTTGGATGTTTTAAATTTTTCAAAATTTTGATTTCCTTGTCAATTGCTTCCACGGCTTCTCTGTCGGTAGTCTTTGGCAGTTCCAAAACCTTCAAAGCATAATTTGCATTTCCTTTTTTCACTAAATACACTTCTCCATAGCTTCCTTTTCCGATCAATGATGTAATTTGATATCCATGATATATGCTATCAATTGACAACATAACTCCGAGGTCAACAAATGGATCTCCCACTTTGGGACTGCGTAATGGTTTGCCTGCCTTTGAAGGCGGAGCGTTGCCATTGGGACTGTTGGTAGTAGTTGTTGTAGTGCTACCGGATTGTGGTCGTTCATAGGCCTCATCATCATCTTCTTCCCTCATAAGAAATTTTGCAATAGAATTTTCAGAACGAGAAGCACTCGAATTGCCCATTTTAGAATATTCTGGATGATGATGATATTATAACGTTTTTTTGTTACTGGTACAAGAGGTTGTCAATGGTAGAATGTAAAATTTGATGAAACGGGTATATATATATGAAATGCCAAAATATCTAGTGATTTATATGTTCAAATTCGGCCCTTGGATTCGGATTGGCAACGAGATGATGGCAATTCAATCAATGATGATGAGCTATTTTTTGGAGGAAATGATTTTCAAATCAAAAAATCAAATTCTTCCCATTTATTGGAGGTTACAGCAATTCGAATGAGAAATGAGGCACTTTAGTACTGTGCAAAATTTCCTGATTTGTTGTATTTGATTAGAATTCGATGGTTGTTTCTAATTCAGCTTTGGCTTCCCCATTGTTAGCTTGAATGGCTTTCTCAGCAAATTGAACATACTTGTCAACCATTGAGCTGTGTTTTGCAAAGAAACTTGAAACCTTAAATAATCCGCTCAAAGACTGAAGCATGGCGTAGAATGGCTCAAAAACTGAGACGCCAGATTTGAAAGCACGATCTCTGCTGTTTGTTGGTGCTTGGGATGACAGCAATGCCTCAGACAAAGACTTCTTCTTTGGATAGAAAACACAAAGGTGTGGTTCGTTCTGCATGCCAGCAACTTCCTTAGCTACTTTGACGGCGTCATAAAAATCACCAACCTGGTCAACCAAGTTTACTTCTTTGGCAGCTTGACCAAAGTAAACTTTACCCTTGGCAATCTTATTCTTCAAATCGTCCTTGCTGATATTTCTTGCTTGACTGACCTTTTCAATAAAGGAATCATAAAATTCGTCAATAACATTGTTAAATAATTCTGTTTGTTGCTCTGTGACACGATCGAAATACGAAAAGACAGACGAATTCTTGTTTGTTGAAATGGCATCATTGGTAATTCCGAGCTTATTAGCAAAGAAGTCTCCAAGGAAGAACCTTTTAAAGAAGAACATGTTGAATATTTCAACAAAAGATGAGATACTTACTTGCCCATAATCACTCCAATAGATCCAGTGATAGTAAAAGGATGAGCTACAATTTTATCAGCAACTGAGGAAATCCAATAGCCTCCACTGGCAGCTACACCTCCCATGCTGACAACAATCTTCTTTTTATCTTCTGTCTTTGCAAGCTCTAACTCTCTTCTAATGTGCTCACTGTTTAGAACGTGAAAATGATTGTGTTCGTGCAGTTTCATATTTCAATACAACATGTTGATTAACGTGAGTATGAAATGATCCATTATTGTTCAATATTTTCAAAGTTCAATATTTTTCAAAGTTTCTTTTGTGTTTCATCACTTACCTAGCAAACACTTCTCCACCTGGTGAGTCAACCCTCAACAGAATGACCTTCACTTCAGTATTCTTTCTTGCCTTATAGATGGCGTCAATCAATACGTCACTGTTCATGTTCGTATCTTGTGGGTTTTGTGGTCTTCCTCTTACAATTGCTCCACTGGCATAGATGATTGCGACAAGATTGTCAGACTTTTTCTTTGGGTTGAGATAGTCAAGAGGATTCCCTTCTAACTTTTGTTGAAGATACTTTTGAATGTAGAGAAGGTTAATCTTCTTTGAATCGACATTCAAACTGTCAGCCATTACTGAAAGCATTTCATCTCGATGCTTCACACCATCTACCACTTTGTGCTCAACAGCAGCAGATGCTCCAAAAACACCAATATCAAACCATTCACGAACTGAAGTAGCGTTCTTTTCTCTTGTTTCTGAGATGTCCTTAATAATTGTGTCAAAAAGGTCCTTAGCCAAAGTTTCAACTTGCTCCTTGTGTTGCTCAGAATATTTGGATTCTGTGAATGTATTCATAGCTAATTTGTATTCTGCTCTCTTCACAACATATGGTTCAATTTCAGCCTTATCCAAAAGTTGTTTCAAAAAGAAATTACGAAGTTGGAATCCATTCAAAACTGTAAGTCCTTGATCTCCAATATAAATCTTTTCACAAGCAGATGCAAAGTAATAATTTACAGTATTGCTGAAGAAATGTGTATGGGCAATAGTTGTTTTGTGTTGTTTGAAATCAAACAAGGCCTTTCTCATTTCGCTCAAATGAGCAAGTGCTAATCCAGAAAATGGATTGTGTGATGATCCTTGGAAATAGACAACAAGACCAACAATATTTGGATTCTGTTTAGCAACCTTCAATACATCCACAAATGTCAAGTAATGCATCTTTGTTTTTCCTTGAGAGAACAATGCTGCGAGGGATGGAGTCACAGGTTGTGCTGTAAATTCTAAATCCTCCAAATCAATTTCAAGAACTGTATGAGGAGATACTCTCTTTCTCAATTGACGAAGTATAAACTTGACAGAGGAGCTCACAGCAAGTGATACAATACTTGTAGTAATATATGGATGATTGCCAATGAAATTACGAATTGGATCGTGAGTGTTTGGCTGAACAGGCTTTTCAACAATGCCATAATGTTCTAACACACCTCTTCCTTTGTCGTATACCTGTTGAACTGTCTTGGTAACGTAATCGGTAAATGTACTCATGTCCATGGTAATGATGGTGGTGGATTGGGTTGATGATGAGAAGTTTGTTGTCTGTTATATATTCATGTACATTAATTGAGTGTTTTTAAAAAAGAATGAATTGAATACGTAGGATTCAATACATGAATCATTCCGATCACCCAATACGATCCCAATCACTTACATCTGTCTTGATCAACAACTCGTAAACGACTCTTGAGTCCTCAAAATTTTCGATCAAATTTTTTGATTTTATTTTGATGTTGATGGACCAATCAAAACTTTTAAGAGCTTGCAAATGAAATCATTCATGACTGAAAAGTTGAAATGAAATTGAAACAGAAAAATTGATTGAGCAACACGTATCTTTCTCGACCACACACACACAAGAAATCTACAACTTTTCAAACTATTTTGAATGTATGAAATTCAATAATAATAAAAAAAGTTACTGTTTGTATGTGTGTGGTACCAATTGCCTTGATAATGCCCTCATACTGCCTTCTCCAATCAATATAAAGTCTATGCATCACAGAATTCGTCTCTATTCCTCAAAAAATGTTCTCTCAAACCTTGACATCCTCTCACCAAACGAAACAAGTCAACTCCGAGTTGGTTTCGATGTCGAAGCCTTCTCCGAACAAACGTTTCCATGTTTTTAAACAAAACCCTCGGCAACATGTTTACGCTTGTGGAAAAGGCTTCTTTATGAACTACTTGAACTACAAACAACAGAACCGAAATTCCGTAACATCCACACAAGAAAAGGACTGTCTCTATGAATTCACTCGTATTGAATTCATGGATTATTTGTTAGATGATATGGATGATCAAATCATTAAATTCGAAATGAAACATGGTTCCGTTCTCATCTTGACACAATTCGGGAAAGTTTATGGTGTGGGAAGAAATCGAGGTTATGTCTTGGGATTACGCGATTGCAATCCAAAACCAGTGCCTGTGGATCCAAACTGAGTTCAATTTCAAACTTTAAACCTCAACCAATTCCAGAACACATGATGCACCACTTTCGTGATCATTATATCATTACTATAACGATACATCTTCCTTCATGATGATTCATTTGAATCATCCCTTCATACCCATTGGTCTCTCTTGTTCCAACACTCACTGGATCGTCGAGACAGAACAGAGAACTCTTGAAGGAGGTGGACAAAATACATCTGGTGAGTTAGGTCTTGGTCATGAGCAACCTCTTCCTTGTTTGACTCGGACCACTCAAATTCCACTACCTTTTGAATGGAACGAGCAAGATAGAGTGAAGGTTTTGTTGGACCTGAATGCACCATTCTTGTGCATGATCCATGCGAATCAGTGGTGGTGAGAAATTCACAAACTTTCAATCTTTCGATGATGAATAATCATGCCACCACCATCACCATCACTCTGGAAGATTGGATCATTTCAAGAATGATTCCAATTTCACATGAGATCATTTCTGAGTCTTCTTCTCTCCATTGTGACAATCCCCATGAATGGAGAATTTTCCATCCACTTGTTGAAAAGTGTTCTCCCGATATGAGTAGTGTATTGAAACGAGAAGAATTTCTTTCCTTATTGAATCCTCAAGAAAAGGACTGGATTCAACTTTTTGTGAGCATGTTCATCAGGATGAACAGTGACATCCTATTAATGAATGATGATCATGGTTTTCATAAGGATGATCACGAGAATGAAGAGGACGATAAGGGGAGTGATGTTGTTCATCTTTATCATTCTTTCTTTACGAACTATTTCCAAGCCTCTCTCAGAAAGGTTCAATTCTATGTCTTTCTCCTCTTCTTCCTTAATGATGTGAATGATATTGGAGTGTGGTTTAAAAACATTGTTTTGAGACTCTCTCGGAAATGTTGGAAACATCCAATGTGTTCGATATTGTTCAACAAATATCCAATTACTTGTCGGCTAATGTGTTGACCAACTCCTCAAAAGGAGTGTTCTCATGCTTGCAGTTAGGAAGTGTTTGGCCTTCATGAAAGGCCAATGGAACAATATGAAACATTCGATACATGATGACGAGAGACGGATGAAACTTGAAAAGAGAATTCAGACCTCCAAGAAGGGCTTTTGTGAGATTGTTTTGGATTGGAGAGAGAATGACTTTATGAAGAAGAACCAATATGATTCTTCAAAATTATTGGCTTCTCTGTTTAATGATATCACTAGTAGTGACCTTAAATGCTCGATAGGGGACTCGAGCGAAAGTGCTTGCATTATTCATGTGCATAAACATGTAATTTCTGCATTGAGTCCAGTACTTCGAGTTCTCTATGAAAATGATGCATTTTCAGACACTTCTTCCTCGAAAGACACTCCCTTCGATATTTATGGATTTGTTAGAGACTCGAAAGACAGCGAAGAGCAACAAGAATTGAAAAGAAAGGCTTTATTGATAGTATTGAAGTCATGCTATTCAAACGTTGAGGACTTGACCTCTTCTCACATGAATGTTGATTTGTTATTTCAGATAATCCTCATTTCTCTTCAATTTCAAATGGAATGGCTCACTCTATTTTGTTGTCAGATTTTGCTCCAACATGTCACTCCTAGCAATTACAAATCCATTCTTATTTTTGCTTCACAATTTGATGATGTTGAATCATGTCAATACTTAATTGAATATTTGATCACGTATGGACTCAAATATATTGCTCCCTCTGAATTGGCATGTCATTGCAAAGACCTCCCTCTTCTCTTGAGCTCTCGGCTTACTTCTCTCCAAGAGTCAATATTCGGAAAGGGAATGGTGAATTGGAACCTCAATACTGACAGCCCTCCTCCTCCATTACCCAAAGAACAGGATCTTTATCTTCGAGCAGTTCTATTCCAAGTTGCTTCTGAAAAAAGCTCTTTCCGAAGATGATTCTACACAATTTCTCTATTTTCAACAACATTTGGCCAAATAATGAATAAATTTTTGTTGTTTTAATTATTAATTTACTTGGATTGAGTAGCCTTGGTGGTCTTCTTTGACTTGTGCTTCAATCTCAACAACTTGGCAGCTCTGGCAACGAGGACAGTCTTCAAATCACCTCTGAAATCCTCACCTTCAGTTGTTTCGACAATAGTCTTAGCAGCCTTGGTGACAGACAATTGCTTGTTGGCGACCTTTGACTTCTTGACATATTCCTTTGGCTTTCTGACAGAAGCATCATGAGTGGACTTCTTGATGAGCAAATCACCCTTTGGTGTAACATCAACACTGACATTGTTAGTCTTGGTGTACTTTTCAGAGTTAATGTTGAGTGGGTTGGTTGGTGAGGTGTGGAATGAAGCACCACCGTAGAGTCTTGTTCTCTTCAACAAGCTGCTGTTGTTCTTTGTGATTTCCCAGATCTTGATAAAACAAGATTCAAATTTCAGAAAGTTTCAAAATGATGGAACACTTACGAGTGACATAATGATTTTGGCTTAT